>NC_092336.1:173885000-174032500 GCF_046630445.1 Rutidosis leptorrhynchoides
CAGCCATAGGATTATGAGTTAAGTGCCACGTGTCTTAAAAACGATGGTGTTATTTCGTAGAACCGGTCATATAGGGAGTGTGTAACCTGCTATAGCCGGTAATCACTTGAAACCTTTTACCGATCCATCCGGTAACAAGGGTCAATGAGTATAATAAACATCTGGGGGGTTTAAGCCAATTGTTGGGGCGGTTTTCAGAGGGTTTTTGTTTTGTTTTTTTCTAGAGAGAGAAAGTGAAACAAGAGAGATAATAATAAAATGATAATAAATTTAAATTATGTAACAAGATTTGATTTTTATTAATGGGGTTTGTTTAAATAATGAAAAAGACTGGGAATTTGGGGTTTATATGTGAATTATATGATTTTGAAGATGGGAATTTGAAGAAAATGGTGGGTGAATTAGTGGCAAAATCTTGTGGGTGATTTAGGTAAGATAAAAAGATTGAATTTTTCATTGAAATTCTTGATTTTTACTCAAATTGAGATTGAATGTGTTGACAAATTTTGTAAATTTTATAATTTGGTGGGTGTGATCTGATGTTTTATGTTTCATTTTTGTTTTAATTTACTGATCATGGTGTTTGCTTCTAAATTGATCTTTATATATTTTACAATACATGATCTACATCCATAATTACAGTGTCATCCATCTGTTAGCATAAATGTCTCAGTGAATTCTATGATTTCTTCCCAAGGGTTTTGTTAGGGTTTAAAATTTCATCATACCTTTTTCTTCTTCAAATTCCTTTTTTTTCTTACCAAAATATTTTTTTTATATATATTGAATTTCGCATACATATATTATAGTTGCGGTTTAGTTTGAAAGATTTGATTAATTTGGCATAATTTGATATGCTAAACTTATTTATATGTGGTAATGGTATGATCTATGGGTTCTGTACTTCTGTTTGATGATCGTAAAGATTTGAATTTTGCAAATTTATATGTTAAAAGTGCGTATGATGGTGACTTTCAATTAATTCTTTTCATCATGATCATAATAAAGATTTTGAATTGATTCATCAAAGTGCTTTAAGGTTCCTTTTTTGGTTACAGTAACCTTTTACATGGGTCATGCAACTTTTCGGTGTCCAAATAATCTCGATTCAAGTTTCCTAATTTTCAGTATATCATTACACCTCAAAATATATGATAAATTTGAGTTATGCTCGATTTACAGGTGATTATCGGATTAATAGATACAGAATAATGATAATCATCGTATTTAAGTAGGTTGTCTTGATATGATCATTAAGATATGGTGTTGCAAAAGCAGTTAGAATATGGATTTAATGGCTATCAAATTCCTCCAACGCCCCGGGCTGCTAGATCAGCAACGGTATTTGTTTTTCACTCATTTTTATGTTATCATTTTTGATTTCCAAATGTTGGCTTATACCTGTTTTTTTAATACAGAGGAGGGTTCCATTTTGGAAGAAAACGGAGGACCATAACGTTAACAACAACAATAATGTTAATGTTAACGCTAACAAGCAAATGTGTGCATTCGACTTACTGGCTACTGTAGCTGGAAAGTTATTACAGGAGGGTGGTAATAACGAAACTGAAACCGTTAAAGAATCAACTATTAAGATTGAAAATGATGCACCAAATGTTAATATTTGTGATCAAGCTAGCTGCAATAGGAGTTATTTTGTGTCCGAGATAATATCACAAGCTCCGGTTATTCAGGATTCTAATTCGGGACCTTCGTCGGGTATTACCGCTTCTGATTCCTCTGAAAAGTCAAATGTTGACAAAGTCAAAGTCAAAGTCCCGTTTAGTTGTAAAGTAGAAGATAACAACCGTAACCCTTCGGTGGATAATAACAATAATAATGAGAAGCTTCGATTTTGCAATGACAATGTAAATTTAGTTGTTAATGATGATGACGAAAACTCTTCTGGGATCGCGCGAGATCCTAATAAGACGATTAAGCCACCACCGCGTATTGGTGATCGAAGAATTAGGCGGTTTTTGGCAACCAAGTACTGGAAAACAGGTCCACAACTAAATGATGATGGGAATTGTGATGCTGGTTAGTAGTTTAATTTTTGTGGTCCGTTTTTTTAATTTGAATTGTGGATTTTGTGTGGTTTGGTTGATTTGGAATCATGTAAAATGTGTTGTTTTAGATGGTTATGGTAATAAGGATACTGCCTACAAACGACCTAGATCGTTAAAGGATTATCCTTTTAAAAAGAGACGGCTTTATGAGCTAGAAGAATATGCGTACTCCGAAGATGTGGTCAATTGTGATGATCGATTTAGCCCGCTTCGAAAGGAATCCATTGAGGATAATTCCTGTTTGAGTGTCAAATCCGAAGGAGGTTTGCGCCCTTTTTAGTTACAAGCTGAGATTAATGAGGTGTTTGGATTTGCGTTTTGAAACTTATTATGGCAATGTGTAGTCGAATAATAAGTTTTCGATGTCTGGATATGTAGTTTGCGTTAATTACTCATTTCTTCAACCTCATTTTGGAGACTTTTAAACTCAACCCGGAAGACAAACAAAGTTTTCCACAAAAATGTGCTTTTTTCTTCAAATTTACGTGTTATTTTAAAATTATAGTCACTTATTTAAAAAGATTATAGTCACTTATTTAAACACGTATCCAAACACTTCTTATGCGATATTCTGTTTTGTAATTGTATATGTTGATGTGCAAAACAGGTTCGAAGACATCAAAATTTGTAGCGAAGCAAAATCCAGTCTTTCACTCTCGTGATTCTCATGGTAATTGAGTGCCTTTCGATTGAGTTATCATTCTTTTTTTAAAGGATTGAGTTATTGTTATCTAGTCAGACGTCTTATATGAAAGATGCTTTTGATTTTGCTCAGTGAAGCTCAAGATCAAATCTTTTCGGGTACCCGAGCTTTTCTTTGAGCTACCAAAAACGGCAACTATTGGTTCTCTAAAGGTATTTATACCATATATAACTTAATTCCTTATTTATAACTCAAAGTTGTCATGAATAAATACTGATACTAAAGTTAAATAAGGAACAACTTTAAGGAAAGTCGCTATTAAAATTAAAAATTAATATTTAAACTTTACAATTAATTCGATTGAGTTTACAAACCTATGTATAGTAAGCTCAAACGTAGCCCTTAGGGCTACATTTAGCTTATCCCATTAACTTATTGCAGCCGATTCAAGTGGCAATAAATCAGATAATCAGAGCAAAATGCCAACTCAAACACCTAATTACTATGATTTGAAACAATAATAATGAATGTGGCATTAGTCGTGGGTTGACCTACGTTGACTTTCTTTTATAACAGCGGAATATTATGGAGGCTGTGACATCGATGCTGAGTGGCGAGCTTAAAATTGGTGTGATGCTTCAGGGGAAAAAGATTCGAGACGATGATAAAACATTGCTACAAATCGGCATGCACAACAAGCTAGACGCTTTAGGTTTCTCCTTGGAACCTAACCATACGCAAACTCGACCATCTTTATGCCCCGACGATCAATCGTTTCCACAAGCTCCAGATACGCCTAAGCCCTTAATACGGTTCGTATTTTTCATATCACGTACGAAAAGTTGTAACGTGTGTAAACACAAGCATTAACAACTTGTACATTTTGTTTCGGTATTAGGTATTCGATGGCTGCAAATGTTGGTAACCAAATAGTGCGAGAACCAGTGGTTTCTGAAGTCTCGCCGGATCGTACGGTGACGAATTTTGGGAGCGGTTTGGTTGAAAGTGATCATGACTCGGCCCCATCACCACCCAACATGTCTATGGTTCACAAAAGTGGTTCGGACTCAAGGGCTTTGGTTATGGTTCCGGCTATGAACCCGAGGGCACTGGCTGTGGTTCCCTTGAGGAAATGTAAGCGGTCTGAGGTGGCACAACGTAGGATTCGCCGACCTTTTTCGGTTTCTGAGGTCGAAGCGTTGGTTCAAGCCGTTGAAAAGCTTGGAACCGGAAGGTGTGTTTTTCTCCCTTTTTTTTTTTTTTTTTTTGTCAAAACGTTTTAAAATGGAAACCCTGGAAAAGTTTGGTTTCATGTAAATAAATATAACTGTCACCGTTTTGATCATACAGATGGCGTGATGTCAAGTTACTCGCGTTTGATAACGCCAAGCACCGCACTTATGTTGATTTGAAGGTATGTCATTTTTCTATTTAATATGTATGTTATTCATATCATAGTTTTAATTTAATTATATGCCTATCATTTTTGTTTTATTTATTCAAAAAAAAAAAAAAAATAAGAAAATCAAAAACAGGTGGGCCTTATAGGAACTTGATTTTCTTATTTTTTTTTTAATAAATAAAACAAAACAGGTGGGCCTTATAAGAACTTCACACTCAAATCTGACATTTACCATAAAACAGTGTCATTTAGTGTCATTCCATAAGTGTCATTCCATGAAATGACACTGACACGTCACACTTAACACGTCACACTCAGAAAACCACTTATTGCCTAAAAAGTGTAGTATATGACTCCACGTCACGGGCAGGTTTATCAAAATGAAAACAAAAGTGTTCATAGTGAATATTGCGTCATTTTTTTCTAAACATTTCGTACATTTGTTGCACACGGCTTGTTTTGATTGGTTTGTTATGCAGGACAAGTGGAAAACGCTGGTGCACACCGCACGAATCTCACCACAACAAAGAAGAGGCGAACCCGTACCACAACAATTGTTAGACAGGGTTTTAGCCGCTCATGCGTACTGGTCACATCATCAAGCTAAACAACAGTTCAAACATCCAACACAACCAGAAACTTATCGACTCCTATAAATAAAATAAAACAACCACAAATATCATAAAACAGTAAGTAGACATGATTTTTTGTTTCTTCTTTTTAACTCCCTTAATATTGGTCCAAATACAGAAGTATTTGTAAGTATCTATTGTTGTTATAACTGTCAAAACATAATGTAAAAAGTAACAGAGGGGGAAATAACGGTAAAATAACTGCTGCTTTTTTTCTTCCGGGTTGGCGCGATGGTTGTAAATGGGTCGACCGAATAAGTGGTTAACGGATTCTTGCCCATAATTGTTTGTATGGGTTGTTTTCTTGTTAATGTATCCGGGCTGTCTTTTGTGTTAATGTATTTTTGTTGTTTTCTTCTTTGTTTCTTTTTGTGTAATTCTAGGAAGTAATGGTAGGTTTATTTGGTTTATGTTGTTCAATAAGATTACCAAATTATGGAAGTTTTGATGTATTTGTCCGGTTGTTGCATTTGTTTGGTTTCTAAATAATGTTATTAAGGAAAGTATTGGTATTAGTCACGTGTTTAGTTAAGGATTATATCAAAATAAAACGTACAAAAGACAACAAAGAAAGCGCGTGGAATCAAGTTTAATAAGGACAGTGTTTAATGTATAAAGTCAAAGTAAAATAGATACGGAGTACTACATTAGTATTTATTTAGTGTCGTAAAAACGGTCGAGACTGGTGTCGTAACAGGCATCGCAACGGTTTTACCATGCTACTGTTGCAACGAACCTAGAAACGGTTAAAAAGCGGTCGACACTTAAAAGATAGTTAACAACGCAAAAAGACAATCAAAAACGACCGAGACGGTAAAAAACGGCCGAGACGAGATCGAGACGGATGCTGACCAACTTTGACTTTTAAATAAATTTTAAAAATTGATCATGCATAGATTTTTCATGGGGTTTCTTATCCATAATTTACGAATATGGGTTTAAGGATATTTGTATTTGGCTAGTATACCTTGATGTGGAAATACGATCGAAACCTTTTGGTGCCTCGTATCCGCGTGAGTGGTGCCGGTATCCGACACACATGTCCGGGTAGGATGGGCTTATGTGAAGTCACGGCCAGCTTCTATCCGGGATATCTCTTCCTGAATGCGTATTTGGTTAGTCTTCTGGCCGGTTTGTTTAGCATTTTCTTTTGAACCAACGTGCCGGTTTAATTCCGGATGGAATTTTGACAAATGGCAAGTCATATTTGAAAATATGACTTATTGATACGTATTTAGTTATGTGTAGACAAATCCAATAATCCAATTAAAAAAAAAAAAAAAAAAAAAAAAAAAAAAAAAAAACAACGTTGGCATATGGATGGTGGATATGAATGCCAGAAGAAATGCATGAGCTCGGTGTTTCAGGGCTGAATGACAAAAAAAGATACCCACTCCACGGATCTAAGGATCTTCGCTTAAATTTTAATTCAATCCCCTGTCGTCCCTATTCAGCTTGTTTATTACGAGCTAAAAAAGCAACCAATCAGTCTCATGTCTTATACATCTAGTTGTGCTTTTAGTAATAGGAGTACAAAACATAGTACTGTACTACGTTGGGGTCCCTGATACTTTAATTAAAATAATAAACGTGGTTTAATTTAGCGTTGCTGGATCTGTCATTAGGAGAATAATAATCCACTTTACTTTATAAACGTTTGACCTTATTATTAGTTCCCTTTCATGAACATTACAAATAGCATTTTCTACTATTAAACCATTTAATAGTTTATTGATATATGCGATTATGCTAGAACTAGACACGTAAATTGGTAATAATTGACTTATTATTGACATGTTGGGTTGATATCTAAGAGCACCTAGAGTGATACGTTCAAAAAAGAAATTAGAGGAAAAAAGTGTAGGAAATAGTATTTCAAAATATATTGGATGTTTTCAAGTATAGCGCTAACGACTATGCGTGAGAAAATAATTTTATGCATATATGAAGTTCCACAAAATGGTGGAACATGTAATTTTTAAATATTAATTGGTGATTATAATTATGATACAAGCAAATAAAGCATGTCACAAATTCTTAAAATTGATCTTCGGGGCTACACTTATATATTCATCATAATAAAAAAATCAAATATAATGAAATATACATACCTTGAAAAGGGTTTAGTCAAATGGATATGTAAAAGGATATATGAATCATGTCATCAAGAAAAGCCTAGGCCTGTGTTCAATACAGATTCCTAAAAACAGTTCCGATGTCTACACCTCGTCTGTTTCACATGGTACAATGACTGAAGCAATAGTACTTCCAAGCTTGAACACTTGCCTAAAAATGTTGTCGAATCAGTTGTCATAATCTATCCCAGATATTTGTTCATCGTGTGACCCAAATCCTTAGGTCCAAATGTGATGAGAAGAAAGACAATCTTGCAACTAATTATAACTAGTTGTTGAACCCTCGCTTCGCGCCGGGGGTTCGGTTTTCAATGTATTTTATTGCGTTTAGTTTGTAAAACTATTTCGTGGCTAAAGAATGATGTCGTTAAAGCGCAACTCGAGTCGAACTAAAAGGTATAACCCGTGAAAGATTTAAATGTTATTTTAAATTAACAATATATGTCCATCGCCGCTTTAGCTATGTAATTATCGACTTTTAAAAATTTAACGCAAAATCAACGTGTATGAAAAGTACCCCAAATATTTAGCGTTTTTTAAAAAGCGTCCGTTTTGCGTATAGTTAGTGACATTGTGTTCCTAAAATTATTTTGAGTTTAACGATGTTGTCGGAAAAATTTAACTCGTTGCGAACGAGAAGATATGACCCGTTGAATATTTGGGTGAAGTTTATTTAAGATTTTTTTATGAAAATGGCGATTTGAATATTTGAAAAAAATGTGGGGGTCTTTGTTGGTGTAGTGAAATTTAATTAGAATAAAAAAAGGTGAAAGGACAAAAATTGAAACAACCCAACCCGTAATCAATCGGATAATTTTTTTTTTTAAATTAATAAACCATTAACGCCCAAATAATTGGTTACATAACGTAAACCATTTCATACAACCCACTTAAACGTACAACATGTTTAAAGTTTACATCATGGGCACGAAGACCCTTATTCAAAAGTAATACAAGTTTGATAGTGCTCCAAATGAACATATATTTAGTCGTAATATCATCCCAATATGTAAAGTTTTTAGTTGTAATTATTCTATTTTTAAATTGTAATCGTTTAAATAAATAAATGTGAAGACGAAGCACGAAGATTAAAGAATTGAAGAAAAAGTGCCACTAAAGCTTGAAAAGTGCCACTAAAGCCATAGTTCACTCAAAAGTGTCACTAAAAGTGAGTTAAAGACTTGCGCGGATTTTGGGAGTTAAGGAAAATAATTTTTTGTGCAAATTACAAGTTGCGAAACATAAAGTACAAGATATTAAAGCGTACGAAAAAACGTTCGAAAATCCGGAACCGAGACATAAACCGAGCATCAACGTGCGAGTCAACGGGCCTAAAATTACCAGTCAACTATGTACATAATATATATATATATATATATATATATATATATATATATATATATATATATATATATATATATATATAAAATTATATATATTATATTATATATATTAAATTAATCAGCAGCTAACGTTTTTAAACTGATTCTGAGCATGCCAGCCTGGCCATGCGATCGCATGGCAATCACACACAAAGCCCATGCGATCGCATGGGCTACAGTATTTTGAATTTTGCTATGAATAGCCAGTTTGCTCGACGAATTATGTACACTCTTTTCATTTCTTTCCTCTGATCATTATATATATATATATATATATATATATATATATATATATATATATATATATATATATTTATATTTATAATTTTAATTTAAGTTTAATAATAATTGGGTTATTGTAAGAAATGTTTTACGGGTTTTAAAGTCGAAACTTCGTATGTGCACGCTGAAGCACATCGGTTGTTGTAAGCTGTACCTCTGCTAAGTAAGGCCATGGAACTCGGTTAGTGTTGATGATAATGCTAAAAACGAACATATATTTCATAGCATTATTCCTCAAGAAAGACAAGCTTTAAGTTGCAATTGTTCTATTTACAAGTGATATTCGTTTAAATAATAAAAGGTGAAGACAAAAGACAGATTCGACGAATTGAAGACGCAAACGACCAAAAAGCTCAAAAGTACAAAAGACAATCAAAGAGGTTCCAATTATTGATAAGAAACGTCTCGAAATTACAAGAGTACAAGATTCAAAACGCAAAGTACAAAATATAAAATTGTACGCAAGGACGTTCGAAAATCCGGAACCGGGACCAGAGTCAACTCTCAACGCTCGACGCAACGGACTAAAAATTACAAGTTAACTATGTATATAAATATAATATAATATATAATTAATTATATTAATTATATATATATATTATATTTATAAATAAATCGTCGGCAAGAAAGACTCCAAAAGCTGGTGAGCTGTATTTACAAACTCCGCGACTCGCGGAGTTTGAAGGCCAAAAATGCCGCGAGTCGCGGAGCCCCAATTTCTGAAAATCCCTATAAAAGCAACCGAATTCTGATCGCAAAAACCATTTTTTTCCCTTCTTCTCTCAATATATACGTAATATATATTTATAATTTATATTTTAATTTTAATTTTAATTTTAAATCCTAATAATAAGGGTATGTTAGCGAATATTGTAAGGGTGTAAGTCGAAATTCTGTCCGTGTAACGCTACGCTATTTTTAATCATTGTAAGTTATGTTCAACCTTTTTAATTTAATGTCTCGTAGCTAAGTTATTATTATGTTTATTTAATCCGAAGTAATCATGATGTTGGGCTAATTACTAAAATTGGGTAATTGGGCTTTGTACCATAATTGGGGTTTGAATAAAAGAACGACACTTGTGGAAATTAGACTATGGGTTATTAATGGATTTTATATTAATTAAACAATACCTTGTTAATTTAATATACAAACTTATAATTCGACGTATTTATATATAACCACATACGCTTGACTGGGTACGGTGGGCGGGATATCTATAAATACCAATAATTATTCATTTTACCGGATACGGAACTGGATTAATAGTTAATAGACTTGTTGAAACAGGGGTGAATTACATTCAAGGGTAATTGGTGTAATTGTTAAACAAAGTATTAAAACCTTGTTACAATTCGAATCCCCAATTAGTTGGAATATTTAACTTCGGGTATAAGGATAATTTGACGAGGACACTCGCACTTTATATTTATGACTGATGGACTGTTATGGACAAAAACCAGACGGATATATTAAATAATTCAGGACAAAGGACAATTAACCCATGGGCATAAAACTAAAATCAACACATCAAACATCATGATTACGGAAGTTTAAATAAGCATAATTCTTTTATTTCATATTTAATTTCCTTTATTTTATATTTAATTGCACTTCTAATTATCGCATTTTTATTTATTGTTATTGTATTTAATTGCACTTTTAATTATCGTACTTTTTAATTATCGCAAGTTTATTTTATCGCACTTTTATTATTCGCAATTTCATTATCGGTATTTACTTTACGCTTTAAATTTAGTCTTGTATTTATTTATTATTTTACATTTGGTTTTAACTGCGACTAAAGTTTTAAAATCGACAAACCGGTCATTAAACGGTAAAAATCCCCCTTTATAATAATAATATTACTTATATATATATATATATTTGTATTTTTATAAAAGTAAACTAATATAGCGTTAAGCTTTGTTTAAAAAGATTCCCTGTGGAACGAACCGGACTTACTAAAAACTACACTACTGTACGATTAGGTACACTGCCTATAAGTGTTGTAGCAAGGTTTAAGTATATCCATTCTCTAAATAAATAAATATCTTGTGTAAAATTGTATCGTATTTAATAGTATTTCGTAGTAAATATATAACTATTTTGTACCCCTTTGCTTTAACATCAAGTATTTATGGCGCCGCTGCCGGGGACTTCTTAAAAGCCGGAAGCGCAACGCTACATAAAAAAAAAGATTTTTAGTTTACTTTTATTAAAATTTGTTTTTTATAAAAATACGTTTTAAATATTCGAAAATATAAAAAGAAAAACAAAAATAAGTATTTTTAAGATTTTGTTAAATATTTAAGTTTTATAAAGTTTCTTTATTTTTATATAAGCTTTATTTAAGTATTTTGTTTTTATTTAAAACATAAAAAAAAACCGAAAAAAAAAATTTAATATATATAAATCTATTTTTAAGATATTTTTAAAAATTATAAAGTAAGTTCTATTTTTATTTAAGTTTTTAAATTATAAGTTTTTATTATACAATATAAACAGAAAATATAAAAACAGAAAAGAAAAAAAAAAACGTCAAATTTAAAACTGTTGCAGAGTTGAATTCTGGATCCCCGCGACTCGCGGGGTTTGCTGCATTGAATACCGCAACTCGCGGAGCTTTTTCTGACACGCCTGCCAGAAACCCTAACTGCAATTAATACGGAGTAATAATTATTATTATTAATTAATTAAGATTTAGGTTTTAATTAAATTAATATTTAATTTTAATCATTTAGTTATATTAAGTTTTAATTAGTTTTATTTATATATTTAAATTAATACTTTTATAAAATAATATAAAAATAATATTTTTATAAAAATTGTACTTTTTACAACTTTTAGTATATTTTTATATTTTATCCCTTTTTAATCGTTTTAGCGTAATATTTGTATTTTTCGCTCATATTTTGTTTTAAACTTAGTTTTTGCCATAGTTATTTTTACTTCTAGATTCTTAGGCTTTGCCATAAAATCCCTTAAGTGCTTTTTCTTTAGACTAAGATTTAAGTGCTTTAGAATTTTGCGACGCCTTTTTTAAGTTTTAGTTTCTTTTTAAGTTATTTCCATTTGGGATATAGTTTTTCCTGTAAGCTTTAATATTTTAGACGACTTTTACCTATGTATCAATTATCATTCCAATTAGTAATCTCAATTTGCGATTATAATTTTAAGTTAGTTGTAGTAATAAGGTTAGGTTAGTCAAGTGTTTTTAAGTTTTATAAGTTTCTTTTATTTTTCCGTCGCCTTTTATCTTTCTTTCTTATTTTTCTTTTTCGATCTTTTTCCGACGAACTCTTTTTCTTTCTTATTTCTCGCTATTCTAGTTTTAGGACATAGATTTTTATTCTACTTCTTATCTAAATTTCTTAAAATTACGAAAATTTATTTTAAGTGGTTAAATTGATAGACATCAAACTTTTCTGGTTCGTAGTAATAGTTGGATTTGTACGTGGACCGGGTTATTGGAGCCAAACAGTCCTCAATTATATTGAGACCAAACGAATCCTGCCCCTCTGCTGCATCTTTTGGCTATTCGAAACGTGGGCAAAATCAGAAAAGTCTATTAATTGGATAACTTATTATAATTTTTCTTTCCTTTTAAAAACTAATATGATATTCAGTGAATGCACCGAGCAAGACGTTCACCACCTTTTGTACGTTCACCACCTGTAACTAGATCAAGACATTTAGCAAATATTACTGCCGTTGATTTTTCTTTAGAATCGTCATCCAGTCGACCAAGTACTCCAGTTCAAATTTCCGATAATCCATTTTTTGAACCCGACCTCACAATTGAGAATCCGGAGAATATCCAGGAACGATTCGTAGATCCTGAACCATTAAATTTTCCTCCGGAACCACCAATCATTCAAACAGAGATTGTTGAGGAACGAACCATTAAATCAGAATCCTCTAGTGATTCCGATTCAACAAATTCAATTATGGAGAATCTGGAACCTTTAAGTATGGAAGACCGAATGAGAGCTAAACGCACTGGCCAGGGTCACGCAATTACTCATCCAGACATTAATGCGCCAGATTATGAAATCAAAGGATAAATTCTACACATGGTGACAAATCAATGCCAATTTAGTGGTGCGCCGAAGGAAGATCCAAATGAACATTTACGTACCTTTAATAGGATCTGCACACTATTTAAAATCCGAGAAGTGGAGGATGAACAGATATATCTCATGTTATTTCCTTGGACTTTAAAGGGAGAAGCCAAAGATTGGTTGGAATCGTTAGCTGAAGGGGCGATTGATACATGGGACGTATTAGTTGAAAATTTTCTTAAACAATTCTTTCCGGCATCTAAAGCCGTAAGACTTCAAGCAGAAATTGTTACGTTTACACAGAAGCCGAATGAAACTCTATATGAGGCGTGGACAAGATATGGAAAGTTGTTAAGAGGATGTCCGCAACATGGTTTAGACACCTGTCAAATATTACAAATATTCTACCAAGGATGCGACATCACTACAAGGAAAGACATAGATATAGCAGCTGGTGGTTCTATTATGAAGAAAACCGAAACTGATGCTTACAAAATTATTGATAACACTGCTTCCCACTCACATGAGTGGCATCAAGAAAAAGATATCGTTAGATCATCTAAAGCAGCTAGAGCCGATTCTAGCCATGACTTAGATTCCATTTCCGCAAAGATAGATGCTGTCGAGAGACGAATGGAAAAGATGACTAAAGATATTCATTCAATACGAATTAGTTGTGAGCAGTGTAGAGGACCACATTTGACAAAAGATTGTCTCAGTATTGAATTAACAATGGAATAAAGAGAGAATATTTCATACATAAACCAAAGACCTGGAAATAATTATTAGAATAATTATCAACTGCCAAGACCTATTTACAATCAAAACCAAAATTATAACAGAAATATTCCATACAACAACCAACAAGGTCCTAGCAATCAACAAGTATCCAATAATACTTATAATCAGCAAAGACCTAATTTTCAAAACAAACCACCACAACAAACCGATGATAAAAAACCGAATTTAGAAGATATGATGACGAAGCTAGTTGAAACTCAAACGCAGTTTTTCACATCTCAAAAACAAACCAATGAACAAAATGCTCAAGCATTTAGAAATCAACAAGCTTCTATTCAAAATCTGGAACAAGAAGTAAGTAACCTAGCAAGGTTAATAGGTGAAAGAAAACCGGAAAGTCTACCTAGTGATACAAATGCTAACCCCCGGAATGAAACAGCTAAAGCCATTACCACAAGAAGTGGTACAACACTTAAACCACCTGAAATACCTGTAACTTCTGATGAAGCTATTCCTACTCCACAAGAACCACAACCTAATCAAGATAAGGAAAAAGAACCGGTAGTTGAAAAGGTTAATGAAGATAACACAGTTAAGGCTAAACCTTATGTTAAACCATACCAACCACCACTTCCTTACCCGAGTAAATTGAAGAAAGAGAAACTTGAAGCCGAGCAATCCAAATTCTTGGATATGTTTAAACAGATAAATGTAAATCTTCCTTTCATTGATGTGATTTCAGGAATGCCTAGATATGCTAAATTCTTGAAAGATCTAATCTCAAATAGAAAGAAAATGGAAGAACTCTCGGCTGTGACTATGAATGCTAATTGTTCAGCAGTACTGTTGAATAAGATACCAGAAAAACTATCTGACCCAGGAAGTTTCACAATTCCATGTTTTCTGGGTAGTCTTAGTTCAATAGAAGCATTAGCAGATTTAGGTGCTAGTATAAATTTAATGCCGTATTCACTATACGCTAAACTAGACCTTGGAGAATTGAAACCAACAAGAATAAGCATACAACTAGCCGATAGATCAATAAAATATCCTAGAGGGATAATGGAAAACATGCTAGTTAAAGTTGGTACTATAGTATTTCCAGTAGATTTTGTTGTTCTGGACATGGAAGAAGATTCTCAAGTTCCTCTCATATTAGGAAGACCATTCTTAAACACGGCTAAAGCAATGATAGACGTGTTCGGTAAGAAATTGACCCTAAGTATAGAGGATGAGAGTGTTACCTTTTCAGTTGATAGAGCAATGCAACAACCACAATCTGCAGATGATACATGTTATTATATTCAAACTATAGATGCACATGCAGAATTATTAGAAGAATTCCCAGAATTACAAGGAACAGGAGAATGTTCTTTAGGAGAAGGTAATGAACCAATTGATGAAGCTGAAATGTTAGCTACACTTATAGCTAATGGATATGAACCAACAACAGAAGAAATTCAAATGCTAAAAGAAGAAGACAGATATCGATACAAATCATCGATAGAAGAACCTCCGAAATTAGAGTTAAAGCCACTTCCAAACCATTTGGAATACGCTTATTTACATGGTAAATCTGAATTACCTGTAATAATATCGTCTTCTCTTACTGAAAATGAGAAATCACAACTCATTTCTGTGTTAAAAGCTCATAAACCAGCCATTGCATGGAAGATTCATGATATTAAAGGAATAAGTCCTTCGTATTGCACACATAAAATCCTTATGGAAGAAGGTCATAAAACGTATGTGCAACGCCAATGAAGACTAAATCCTAATATGCAAGATGTAGTTAAGAAAGAGATTATTAAACTGCTAGATGCAGGTCTAATTTATCCAATCTCTGATAGTCCATGGGTAAGCCCAGTTCAATGCATGCCTAAGAAGGGTGGCATGACTGTCATTACAAATGAGAAAAATGAGCTTATTCCTACTAGGACTGTAACAGGATGGCGTGTATGTATTGATTATAGAAAATTAAATGACGCCACCAGAAAAGATCACTTTCCCTTACCTTTCATAGATCAAATGTTGGAAAGATTAGCCGGAAATAGTTACTATTGTTTTCTAGATGGATTTTCCGGATATTTTCAAATTCCAATAGCACCCGAAGATCAAGAGAAAACCACATTCACGTGCCCTTATGGTACTTTTGCTTACAAACGCATGCCATTTGGACTTTGCAACGCCCCTGCAACCTTTCAAAGGTGTATGATGGCAATTTTTCATGACATGATAGAAGAATGCATGGAAGATTTCATGGATGACTTTTCAGTCTTCGGTGATACATTTGAATCATGTCTAGTTAATCTTGAACGAATGCTTATTAGATGCGAACAATCAAATCTAGTACTTAATTGGGAGAAACGCCATTTCATGGTTAAAGAAGGCATCGTTCTTGGACATAAAATTTCAAAAGAAGGAATTGAAGTGGATAGAGCTAAAGTAGATGTAATTGCTAAACTTCCACATCCCACCAATGTTAGAGGAGTTAGGAGTTTTCTAGGGCATGCCGGTTTTTACCGACGTTTCATAAAAGATTTTTCTAAAATTGCCACTCCTATGAATAAACTCCTAGAAAAGGATGCTCCATTCATCTTTTCAGATGAATGCATCAAATCTTTTAATATTCTTAAAGAAAAACTCACTAATGCGCCGATCATGATAACACCAAATTGGAATCTACCATTTGAACTAATGTGCGATGCAAGTGATTTTGCAATGGGAGCCATTTTAGGACAAAGGATTGAAAAACGATTTCAACATATATATTATGCTAGTAAGACGTTACAAGGAGCACAAACGAACTATACAACTACTGAAAAAGAACTCCTTGCTATTGTCTTTGCTTTTGACAAATTTCGATCATATCTCGTTCTAGCAAAAACGGTGGTCTATACCGACCATTCTGCTCTTAGATACCTATTTTCGAAACAAGATGCTAAACCAAGATTAATCCGTTGGATCTTACTCTTACAAGAGTTTGATATTGAAATCCGAGATAAAAGAGGAGCAGAAAATCTCGCCGCTGATCATCTTTCTCGTCTTGAAAATCCCGAATTAGAAGTTCTAAATGAATCGGCCATACAAGACAACTTTCCTGATGAATATCTATTGAAGATAGATTATAAAGAAATTCCATGGTTTGCAGACTATGCAAACTACTTAGTATGTGGATTCCTTGAAAAAGGATTATCGTACCAAAGACGAAAGAAATTCTTCAGTGATATAAAACACTATTTTTGGGAAGATCCACATCTGTTTAAAAGTTGTCCCAATGGAATAATACGCCGATGTGTATTTGGAGATGAAGCTAGTAAAATTTTAAACCATTGTCACACAGGACCAACAGGAGGGCATTATGGGCCTCAACTAACAGCAAGAAAAGTTTATGATGCTGGATTCTATTGGCCTACAATTTACAAAGACGCACACCTTCTTTGCAAATCCTGTGATGCTTGTCAAAGGGCCGGAAAAATAAGTCAACGTGATGAAATGCCACAAAATGTCATCCAAGTATGTGAAGTATTTGACATTTGGGGTATTGACTTTATGGGTCCATTTCCAAAATCTCATAATAATCTATATATACTCGTAGCCATTGATTATGTATCTAAATGGGCGGAAGCACAAGCTCTTCCAACTAACGATGCACGAGTTGTAGTCAACTTTTTAAAACGTCTTTTTGCAAGGTTTGGAACACCGAAAGCTTTAATAAGTGATCGGGGAACTCATTTCTGTAATAATCAACTTGATAAAGTTCTTAAAAGATATGGAGTAACTCATAAAATCTCCACCGCATATCATCCACAAACAAGTGGACAAGTTGAAAATACCAACCGAGCTTTAAAACGTATTCTAGAGAAAACCGTAGGATCAAATCCGAAGGAATGGTCCATTAAATTGGAGGATGCACTCTGGGCTTTTAGAACAGCCTACAAAACTCCAATTGGAACCACACCTTTTAGACTTGTTTATGGAAAAGCATGTCATCTTCCAGTAGAAATTGAACACAAAGCATTTTGGGCTTTGAAGACATGTAATCTTGATTTACATGAAGCTGGACGTCTACGATTAAGTCAACTAAACGAATTAGAAGAATTAAGACATGAAGCATACTAAAATTCGTTAATCTATAAAGAAAGAACGAAGAAATGGCATGATAAAAGAATCAGAAGTTCAAAAGAATTTAAGGAAGGAGACAGAGTTCTTCTTTTCAATTCACGATTCAAGCTATTTCCTGGAAAATTGAAATCAAGATGGTCTGGACCATTCATAGTCAAAAGAGTTTTCCCATACGGAACGATAGAATTAATAAATTCAAATGAGATTGAATTTAAAGTTAATGGTCACAGAGTTAAACACTACATACATAATCTGATGGAAGTCGACAACGAAGTTAATCAAAATTTCGACACCACAGCTAACTAAGTGTGGGGAGAATCAAGTCTTTAAAGGATAATATGTATTTCTGTTAGAGTTAGATTGTCTGTTTTCGTGTAGTTCTCGAAAATGGAACCCGAATGGTCTTTCCCTAGCAGACCCTAAAGAACTAGTCTTCTTCCCCCATTCTGAATTTTTATTTTTTTTAGGTTTTTACAAAATGAAGACTGCCTGTGAACTAAACCATGGTCTAATGCTACACGCTTTGATCACTAAACGTAATAATGACACACTTCCGAGTGAAATAGTATCAGTAATCAGAGAAAGAATGGACGGAGTTAGAAAAGAATCCAGATGCGAAGATAATAAGTTACAATTTGGTAAAGGAAAATCAAAATCCGCAGCGAAAAGAAGAGCACGACACCTAGAAAGATGTCACAAATGCGGAAAATGGTCACATGGAGGTAAATGTTCAAATAATCAAACCTATTCAAACATCGAATTTGTTACTTTATGCAGAGACGGACCGTTCATATGTTTAGAAGAAAAGACACTGAATGCTCGAGGTTACGCCTATGTAGCTATGGAAAACCAATTAAACCGACTATCTTATGAATGGGATAGATCATATAACTAAGAAATCTATTTCATAGGTATGTCTGTACAGTTTTTATTTTATTATTTTTTTTTTTAACCTTTTGATAATAAACGCTAATTTGTTCGCTATAAAGTATTAAATTGGTATTGAATAAAATTAGGTTTGGCGACCGAAATTATTGATATCATTCAAAAATTTATTACATCACTGCAAAATTTAACGTTTATTCTTAAGGTATAAATATCTTTAATCAATCAACCCAAAATATTTCAAAAATTTGTCATGAGTTAAATTAGGTTTTGGAACCGAAATTACTTTACCGAAAAGAGGGGCGCATATTTTTGATAATATTTGATTGATAAAAGTGGGATAAAAAGCCAAAAAGATTTTTAATTTTATTTTTACCATGTTTTTAAAATTAATATTTAAATCTTAAATTAATATTGTAAACTTTATAAAAACAATATATTTAAAATTGTAAATATTTGAAAAATTAATATAAGTTTGGTGTGAATTTATAATATGAATTTTTAAATTAAGTTTGGTGTGAATTTTTAATTTTTTAAAAAAAATATGAATTTTTAATTTTATGCATTTCAAATTTTAAGTTTGGTGTGAATTTTTAATATTAAATTTGAATTTTATATTTAAGTTGTGTGAATTTAAAAACAAAAATTTACTTTATCTCATTATGTTAAAAATATGATTTTTAAAATTCGTTGTAAGTTGAAGACTAGGTCTTTAAACCGAAATTGCTTTACCCGAGAGAGGGACGAGAATTTTTATTATCATTATTTTTAATCTTATTGAATTAAAGTATGCCAAAAACATTAAAAAACCCAAAAATCTTAGCTTTTAAAACAATCGCTACAAAAAGACAAATTTTAAAATTTTGTCGAGGGACGGACTAGGACATCGATCCGAAACGACCTCGTCCTAAATAACAAGGGAAACAAAATTTTAAAATTAATTACTTAATTGTTTTAATTAATATAAGATGTTATAAAAAAAAAAAAAAAAAAGCAAACTCCGCGACTCACGGAGTTTGAAGGGGGAATCTCCGCGAGTCGCGGTAGGACCGAAATACAGAAAAAAAATATAACGCAAAAAACTGATCAGTTCACCCACCACAAAACACATACTGCGAAAAATACTGCACGAAAAAACCGTAAAAACACCCCCAAATTCAAAATTTTTGACCGTTAATCACCAAATCTTTTATTAAAATCATGTTGAGAAGGATGCTATCAAGGAATTACTCAAGAAAAACGGTAAATTTCTATACCTAAACACCATTTAATCCGAAAATTAGTGTTCTTGAGCAATTTTTTCCCCAATTTGATTTTGATGCTTTTTAGTGTAATTAGGCTTAAATTGTTTATGTATTATGCTTGTATAACCTAGATTGATGCTGTTTAACATGATTAGAAGCCTTAAACTTCAAATTTTGAGTAATCTAGGGTTTGTGTTCTTGAGCAAATTTGGGGCTTTTTGATATAAACAGGTTATGGCCGATTTTTGTCATGAATTGTTGCTAAATTAAGTAGTGTAACATGTTTAGGTAGTTAAATGATCCAAACTTTGAGCCTAAACATGATTTTGAGAATTAAAGTGGACTTTTTCAAGTCTAAAATTCATGAACTTGATTTTTGAGAGATAATGCCATTTGAAACTTGTTTAATTGCTAGTAATGATTATTTTGACATGTTATTTGAGTTGAATGCTTATGAACTTGGCGAACATTTTCGTATATGCTTATTTGAAAAAGTGTAGATTTGATAAAAATGTGAAAATGAGCTTAAGTTTGATATAAATTGATCATGTCATTGTAATTATTTTGATTGATGATTTTGCTGACACTGATGCATATTTGGATGCACAAAAATTGTGTTTGATATGTTTTGCAGACTGAAAGGGGTGAATCTTCATCCCAAGCCCGCAATGCTCCTGCTGAGAATGCGGAACAACAGGAGGTGGATAACTACTACAAGCAGGATATACCTCATCCAGTCATGACATTTTCTGATATGCACTTGGAAGAGTTGCACCCGAACCTGAGATTTGACAGACTTTGAATTGATTATCCAAAATACCAAAGGGGTTTGCATACTCTTCATTCTAAGGTTGTTGAGGTACCGAGGGTCATAGAATGGGGACCCTTAGAAGCTGTAGAATTGGCCGGGCCAATTAGGGAATTACTTGTACAGAGGTATGGTAATTCTACTTTTAATGACTGGGTATGTTTATTCACCATGCGTAGACCTGTATATAAAGTATGGTGTGAAGAATTGTTGTGTAGTATAGAGTTGAATGATCGGGTAGCTAGTTTAACCGATCGATCTTTTATTAGATTTTTGTTAGGAGGTTCGATGCGCCACATGTCTTTACTAGACATGGCTCAAGCTTTACGTATATATACGCCTGAGGAGTTAGCATCTGCCGATTGTAGAGGGTTGATACTAAATGGTAGAAAGATAGATGAAAATTTTGATACACACGGTGTATAGAGTCAAATGACAAGCCATCACCATTTCAAAGGGGAAAATTACTCTTATTTGGATATAGATAGAGCCGAATTAAGAGTGATTCATAGGTTTTTAGCTAATTCGATTACACAAAGAGGTAAGAACAAGGAAAAAGTAAATGAACAGGATTTGTTTTACCATATGTGTATTCGAGACCCACAAAGCGCTGTAAGTATACCTTATTATGTGGGTTATTATTAATCAGCTATGGTTAGGGGGATGAGACCGCATAGCATAATAGGAGGTGGTATTTTTATTACTTTGATTGCTGAATATCTCGGTGTGTATATAAGTCGGGGGGAATTATTAGTAGAAGAACCAGAACCCCGCGATACTATAGGTTTAAATGTATACCATGGTGCGAAAGTTTTGAAGAGGCAAAATAACGCCGCAGTACAATACCATGGTAGACATCCACAGGTTGAGAGAAACCAACGGCAAGGTAATGTAGGAGGGGGAAATGAGATGCAAGAAATGCAAAGGTTTATAGCTTCACAGGAATACAAAAATGCTAGACAGAGAGCATTTGAAGATTGGCAAGTTCATCAGAACCAAATCATAGCTCATTGCCAACATATAGGTAGAAACTATATTCCTACACCAAAACCCATATTCCCTCCCTGGTCTATAGAGATGCAGCCACCGTATCCTACGTATAACCCTGCCGAAGCATTTTATAGCACCTATGGTTATGCCTGGAACCCCTATTGGTTTCAATATCATCCCTAGTCTACTTAGTTTTTTTTATTTATTTTGTAATTTGTAATGTTGATACGTTTAATACTTATGTTAATATTGTAATAGTTGTTATAATTTTCTAACTTTTATTCTTAGATTTTAATAATTTTTGAATGTGGGGTAATATACCCAACTTCAAAAATATGTATATATATTTGCAGTTTATCTTATGTACACAACAGGGTAAAACAACGCATTTTCAAAGACTGGCATTAAGTTCAGCAAAAGCAACTAATTTTGACGACAAGATGCAAAATATATGTGAAATAACAACAAGACGGAATGAACAAATGATGTGCACCATTTATCATTCAGCAAACAAACGCCAATATATTTGGAAACTTTGGTAAAATTTAATCATTTTCACACAAATCACCCTCAATAATTTAAATTGTTACTGATTTCTTGCAAATGAGGGCATTGCAAGATCTTAAGTGTGGGAAGGGGTTAAATTCTTTCGGATTTTAAAATTTTTATCTTAAACACTTGGTTACCATTAAAAATACTAGTAAAGCAGTAGTTGTATTAGAATCTAGTGCTCTCTGATAATAAAGAACAGCCCTAGTCTTATATACTGACTACCCAATTCTAGTAAAATTTTTAAAA
This sequence comes from Rutidosis leptorrhynchoides, assembly GCF_046630445.1. Classification (NCBI taxonomy): domain Eukaryota; kingdom Viridiplantae; phylum Streptophyta; class Magnoliopsida; order Asterales; family Asteraceae; genus Rutidosis; species Rutidosis leptorrhynchoides. Next base: position 173,907,201 of record NC_092336.1, read on the forward strand.
AATTTTCAATTAAATGAACTCAAAATCATGTTTATACATATTTATGAACAATAAAACTAGGTTTTAACACCGAAATTATTGTTACCTCAGAAAGGACATAAATTGAGAAACAAACCAAAATGTTAAAATTCATTTAAAATGGAATAGAGGACGATAAAAAAGGAAAATAAAAGCCAAGTGTGGGAAAATTCTCCAAGTTATTCAAAACATATATCACATATTTTTGTACAAATAAACTGAAAATACTTTTGCTTTGGACTAAACTAAATTGTTTTACCCGATGAAAGAAAAGAAAGATGGATCTACACGATGAATCAATTCCATCATTAAAAGGAAGTAAAGTCTTTCGAAAAAGAAACGCGCTTCTTGATTTAGGTCAAGAAGTTGTCGTTCAGACCAGCTGTAGGTTGACGAAAAATCTAGAAAAGTCATCACTAAAATCAGCAGGAAATCCACGGACCTCAACATTAAACAGGGTCACCAAGTGGTCAGATTTATCCTAACCATGAGAAGGATTTATCTCGTACAATGGGGGGGCACCATGCAAATTAGCTGGATAAGACTAATGAATCAGATCCCCAAAAAGAATAATCTCCTTAAAAGATCAAAAATCAGCTTTTAAGCCTGATATTACTCAATCCTTGAGATTGACCTTAAAGATTGAGAATTACAAACTCATGGAATTCAATGATATCTAAACTCGAGCTTGAACGAGAAAATATTTTGATCAAAATTACAAACCGATTTATTTTCTGAAAACCCTATTTTCAATGCGTTCATTACCATTGAATGTAAAATCCTAGGAATTCACCTGGAATTCATTAGGTCACCTGAACTAAGTCGAGTGTCAACCGTAAGAACGGTGGTTGCATAGTGGTCAAAGACAGGACCTTGTGCCAGACCGAAAAATCATAAGGGTGAGCTTTACTATTGCTCCTACCAAGGATAGTAATTGCGTCCGACGCGTTATAGACCATAATTAAAAGCATGTCAGGGGACATTGCCTTAACAGTTGCTTGTTCAACGCTTTCCTTTACAACCGGACGGTAGTTTACCGAAAGGTAATATACGGGACAAGTAAACTGGACGTGTTGCTTTCCTAATACAAGGTTAGCAAGTGGGTGACACAAAACCGCAAGTTTTGAGCTAAAATTTTCAAATCTGAAACCCACCAAGCCCACAAAAATATTTTGCAAACACCGGTAAAGGGTTATTCCAGAAAACTTATCTAGGGTAAAAACTAGATTTAATTTTCAAAAGATCAAATGTTTTCTGGAATAACCCTTCACCGGTGTTTGCAAAATATTTTTGTGGGCTTGGTGGGTTTCAGATTTGAAAATTTTAGCTCAAAACTTGTGGTTTTGTGTCACCCACTTGCTAACCTTGTATTAGGAAAGCAACACATCCAGTATACTTGCTCCGTATATTACCTTTCGGTAAACTACCGTCCGGTTATAAAGGAAAGCGTTGAACAAGCAACTGTTAAGGCAATGTCCCCTGACATGCTTTTAATTATGGTCTATAACGTGTCGGACGCAATTACTATCCTTTGTAGGAGCAATAGTAAAGCTCACCCTTATGATTTTTTGGTCTGGTACAAGGTCCTGTGTTCGACCATGCTATGCAACCACCGTTCTTACGGTTGACACCCGATTTGGTTCAGGTGACCTAATGAATTCCAGGTGAATTCCTAGGATTTTACGTTCAATGGTAATGAACGCATTGAAAATGGGTTTTCAGAAAACAAATCGGTTTGTAATTTGATCAAAATATTTTCTCGTTCAAGCTTGAGTTTAGATATCATTGAATTCCATGAGTTTGAATTCTCAATCTTTAAGGTCAATCTCAAGGATTGAGTAATATCAGGCTTAAAAGCTGATTTTTAATCTTTTAAGGAGATTATCCTTTCTGGGTATCTGATTTATTAGTCTTATCAAGCTAATTTGCAAGGCGCCCTCCCCATTTTACGAGACAGATCCTCTCATGGTTAGGATAAGTCTGACCACTTGGCGACCCTGTTTGATGCTGAGGTCCGTGGATTTTCTGCTGATTTTAGTGATGACTTTTCTAGATTTTTCGTCAATCTACAGCTGGTCTGGACGACAACTTCATGACCTAAATCAAGAAGCGCGTGTCTTTTTCGAAAGACTTTACTTCCTTTTAACGATGGAATTGATTCATCGTGTAGATCCATCTCTTCTTTTCTTTCATCGGGTAAAACAGTTAATTATCGTCCAAAACAAAAGTATTTTCAATTATTTGTACAAAAATATGTGATATGTATTTTGAATAACTCGATGAAAATTTCCCACACTTGGCTTTTATTTTCCTTTTTATTGTCCTCTATTCCATTTTAAATGAATTTTAACATTTTAGTTTGTTTCTCAATTTATGTCCTTTCCGAGGTAACAATAATTTCGGTGTTAACACCTAGTTTTATCGTTCATAAATATGTATAAACATGATTTTGAGTTCATTTAATTAAAAATTTTGAAAATTTTTACTAGAATTGGGTAGTCAGTATATAAGACTAGGGCTGTTCTTTATTATCAGAGAGCACTAGATTCTAATACAACTACTACTTTACTAGTATTTCTAATGGTAACCAAGTGTTTAAAGTAAAAAATTTAAAAAATCCGAAAGAATTTAACCCCTTCCCACACTTAAGATCTTGCAATGCCCTCATTTGCAAGAAATCGGTAACAATTTAAATTATTGAGGGTGATTAGCGTAGAAATGATTAAATTTTACCAAAGTTTCCAAACATATTGGCGTTTGTTTGCTGAATGATAAATGGTACATATCATTTGTCCATTCCGTCTGTTGTTACATCACATTTATCTTATCATCAAAATTAGTAGCTTTTGCTGAACTTAATGCCAGTCTTTGAAAATGCGCTGTTTTACCCTGTTTTGTACAATTTACCATATACATACATACAAATATAAACATGATTGGCAATTTGAAATGGGACTTAATATCCCACTTTCAAATCCTAAATGTGAAATATTAGTACACAATAATAATAAAAATGATAAAGATTACATAAGTATATTCAATAACATAAGTTTAAACATGAATAAGTAAAAAGATAAAAACATAAAAATCATATAAATAACCAAATGGAACTAAATCAGTCTGGATATGGGTTCCAGTTCATCTCGTCAGGTGGGTTCCATTGTTGGTTATAGGTGTTCTGATAGGCTTGATTATAGTCATACCGGTTAAAGGGTGGTCGGATATCGGGGCTGTGTGGCGGAAAATGAGCAGGTCGAGTAGGTACATAGTTATTTGGTACCTGATATGATAGCTGGCTCATGATTTGGTGCTGATGAACTAACCAGCTATCGTGTTGGCGTCGCCTATAATCCTCGTATACTCGCTCGGAGTTCCACTGCTCATACATACTATGTCTTGCCGCGTTCGTCATTGCTTCCTCATCTATACTAACGTGGACGTCAAGAATAGCATCTCGAAAGACATCCCTTGTAACGACCCGTCCTTATCCACCTGGACAAAGTCATCAACATTTGGTCCCATTGCGATGATCGACTCTAAGTAATATCCTTAAATTGAGCAAATGCACAGCGGAAGACTTAATTCGTACCTGAGAATAAACATGCTTAAAAGTGTTAACCAAAAGGTTGGTGAGTTCATAGGTTTATCATAACAATCATTTCAGTATGTTAATAGACCACAAGATTTCATATACATAAACGTATTAATAAAAATATTCTAAGTGGTTGAGCACTTGGTAACCATACTTAACATTTAATCAACGTCGCATATTCCCTTTATTATGAAATCTCACTACACCGTACCAAGTGTAGTCACTAAAACGAAGTACTGTGCAACCGTTGAATACTGGTCGTCCAGTCCGGTTGGGGTTGTCAGGCCCGATAGATCTATCAACAGGATTCGCGTTTACAATACCCATGTAAATAGTAGTTACCAAGCTACAGGGAAATATGCCAGTGGTACAACTCAACGTAGAATATATTTTTAAGTACTTGTGTCTATTTTGTAAACATTTATAAAAGCAGCGCATGTATTCTCAGCCCAAAAATATATATTGCAAAAGCAATTAAAAAGGGAGCAAATGAAACTCACCATACTGTATTTGGTAGTAAAAATACATATGACAACATTAAACAAATGTAGGGTTGGCCTTGGATTCACGAACCTATATTCAATTATGTATATTAACACATGTAATGGCAACCGAAAAAATTTATATATATTATTATTAATTGTTATTTTTGATAAATTATATGTCTCCTTAATATTTTAATTAACTATATTTATTTTATATACTTTAGATGAATAATTAGTATTTACCATAAAAACATTAATATAGTTATATAGTTATCTTATATGTATTAAATAAATTTTTATATAACAAATATTTATTTGGTAAAACAACATAATAATAATTAAAAGGTGTATTTGTTTAAAAATAATAATACTAATAATAATTTTGATAAAAATGATAATTTTTCTAATACTGATAATAATACTAAAATGATAACAATAATAAAAATGATAATTTTAATATTTTTGAAAATAAAAATGATTATAATAATAGTAGTAGTAATAATAATTATAATAATAATACTTTTACTAATAATGATATTCATAATGATATTAATACTAATAATACTTATTTTAGTAATAATGATTTTAATGTTTTAATAATAATAATAATAATAATAATAATAATAATAATAATAATAATAATAATAATAATAATAATTTTAACAAAAACTACCTTAAATTGCTAAAAAGGAAATAAAATGCCCGAGCCGGGACTCGAACCCGCGACCTCTCGTTCTTTGATAACAAACCCTACCATCAAGCTTCCAGTTGCCTTTCTGTTTTAATTGTAACCGTAATTTCCTTAAAGGTTCCCGACCCAAAATCAAGTGATCGGCCCAACAGACATTAACAGAATTCGGCCCAATAAGTTTACATAGCCCAAGTCGTTCATTTAGAAACCCATTAATCATACATGGCCCAACAACAACCCGATACCCAAAATAGATCAATTTGTCCAAGTTGCTTAATTTAATAAATAAAAAGGATTTCGTTTTCTTTTGGTTTCTGGGTATTCGACAGCAGCCACCATCAGAAGAGGAAAAAAATATATATATTAGCAGCTGTGTTAACGAGGCTCTTCATCCATCTATATCATCACGTCATTAATGTTTCATTGTTTCTTTTATAAAACAGCAATTTATGGTAGCAGTATCGTGATGATTTATGGTGTTTGGTTCTCGAATTCGAACAAAAACAGATGGAAACAGATACATGATTTGTTGGGTGAAATTTAAGCTGTAAAGCAGTAGTAACTATGTTGGTTGAGTGGCGGTTGTATAGTGGTGAAACAGAAGCAAACAGCAGCGGTACCATGATGGTTTAATGGTGACGGTTTTGTAGTGATTCAAGGTGTGATGTGGTGGCGATGAGGTTTAAGAGAGAGGAGGAGAGAGAAAATAGAGAGAAGGATTTAGATGGTGGTTACGGTGGTGGTTGTGGTGATTTACGATAGTAAAGACATCAGGTATAGCATTAGCACACCAATTGGGTTTCGGTTGTAAATCGAATAAAAACAGAAATATGTGCGAGCTGTAACAGTTCGGGGTTTAGTGATTGTTGGTTCGAACAAGCAACAAGGGAGGTGGTAGTGATGGTCCTGTCGTGGTGTTGATCGAATAACGAAACAAGTCAATAAGTTGATCATGGTTCGATGGGTACTAGAACAGAAAATAAAATGGCAGTACCCATGGGTTTAAGTGTGATTAATATAGAAACTAGATAGATGATGGTGGTGTGTGGTAGTGTGTTATTGTTTGGAACAGAAAATACAATAGATAACAGTGGTATCGAGTTAGGTATTAGGGTGATGGACTAATGAATGCTGGAGGTGGTTGATGGGGGTGAGGAATAAGGTAGTAGCTTAGTTTGGGTTCATGAGACTCCCGGGTGGTGATTGATCTAATGAAGAAGGTGGAAAGATTTTAAATGGTGATTGTGTGCTTGTTGTCGATATGGTAGTGAAGGGTGGTGGTTCACGGTGGTTAGAAGGTGGCGGATGATGATCATGGAGAAGGTGTTTTGTTCAAGAAGGTGGTGGCGGTTGATGAGGGTTGTCGAAGCAAGAGAAGGAGATGTGGTTGTGGTGTCGATGAAACAAAGAAAGAAAGGACACACAAATGCACATGGAGAAATGAGGGTGTGTTTGATTTCATCTGTATGCTGTTTATAATATAGATATAGATATATGATATAGGATAGACTTAGTGGGTGATAGAGAACAAAAACAGGAACATTAATATCAATTAGAAATTAAACGTGCATAAGTAATAGTGTATCCATCTTTCATTTGTTTTCTTATACCGACACTTTATCACGGATGGTTATACCGTGTCCATTGCTAAACAGTTAACGTATAAAAGTGTCCTTAAAAATCCAAAATTTTTAGATTAAATATATTTAATTATTTCACTCATTAACTGTTTGAAACCTGATCAAAAAGGTTCGTTAATTATTTATTTTATGTTCCAAACTTTATGTACGGAGTACTAAAATTTAAACTAAAAAGATAAAAATAGTTTTAACAAATCTAGAATCTTCGTAATCAATTTACACTCCAATTTTTATTTTAATCTTTCATAAACATGTATTATATCTATATTAAAACTAACGAAACGTCAACCGAGTGTCACTGACGTTTACTAATTAGGATCGAAATATAAATATATTTTAATATCAGGTTTTATTATATTACTAAATATATATATATTTTTTCAAATAAAAATATTTACAATTAACATTCATGTATATACACATATATATATATATATATATATATGTATCTATTTACAAATAGTTGTTCGTGAATCGTCGAGAACGGTCAAAGGTCAATTGAATATATGAACAGATTTTTGAGACTTAACCTAACATATTTCTCTTATCGTGTCAAGAATATTAAATCGTATCGAGAGTTTGGTTTAAAATTAGTCGAAATTTTCCGGGTCGTAACATCCCTAATGTCTTCCGCCTCCTCCATTTCCTCGTATGAGTCTCTCTCTACCTGAGGATGAGATCCCTCATAGGGTACTGCCTGGTTACGTCTACTTTTCAATACCTTAGCACCCACATAAACTTTCAATCCTAAGGGCTCAACCTGTTCTCTACAAAGCTGTAATGGACCCCCTTGGTTCCTATCAACACCTAAATACTCTCCAATGAGAGTAACAAAAATACCTCCTCCTATTATACTCCCGTCCTGCATTCCCTCTACCATTTTAGATAAATAAAAAGTAACACAGTAAGGGATATTGACAAAGCTTCTAGGATCCCGAATACACTTTAGGTAGAATAAATCATGTAAAGTAATTTTTTCTTTATTATGACCTCTCTGTGTAATCGAGTTAGCCAAAAATCTATGAATAATACGAAGCTCGGCTCTGTCAATATGTGTATAGGAGTGTCCTCCTGCTCGTGTAAAAACATCAAAATGTGACATACGCCTCCAAATGGCGTCAGCGTCAAAGTTACTATCTACCCTTTCACCATAATGAATCAAATTTGTACAATCGGGTAATAGCAACTCACCAGGAGTATATATCTGTAAGGCCCTGGCCATGTCCAGCATGGACATTCTGTACATCCTACCGCCAAGGATAAACCTAAGAAATCTTCTATCATCTATTCTAACTATATTTGTATCAAGTGATACAGTACTCATCAACTCAACACACCATTCCTTATATACAGGTCTACGTATGGTGAAAAGACGTTTCCAATCTGTAAAAGAAGAACTGCCATATCTTTGAACTCAAAGCTGTCTAACACGGTCAGCTAGATGGACCGTTTCTAAAGGGGCCCAATCGATTACCCTTGGCACCTCTACATTTTTTGTTACCAATTTGAATTTGTTCCTTTGATATGTCTCGTAATCTCTCCATCTCCTATCAAATCTCAGATTAGGATGCAGTGTGTGCTCAGGAATCGTTAGGAATTCTACTAGCGGCCTCATTGGGAATACTATGAATTCATCAACAAACTGTACCGGATCATAATAAGGTACGTGCTGATCAGGCTGTTGTTGTTGTTCCTGTTGTGGTTCTTGTTCGTGTTGCATTTCTGGTTCTGGTTCTGGTGCTGGTCGTCTAGATGATGATGCTCCTGAACCCCCAGTATCGGCTTTCTGCAAAACACATTAAACACAAAATTTGTGCATCCAAATATGCATCAGTGTTAGCAAAATAACAACTTAAAACAATCACTATAACATGTTAAATCAAAATTAAACTTATACACATTTTCACAATTTTTCACAATTCTACACTTTTCAAATAAGCACATATGAAAATGTATACAAAATTTATAAGCATTTAACTCAAATAACATGTCAAAATAGTCATTACTAATAATTAAACAAGTCTCAAATGACAAATATATCAAATTAATCAAGTTCATGAATTTTGAACTTAAAAAGTCCACTTTAATCTCTAAAAATCATGTTTAGGATCAATGTTTGGATCATTTAACTATCTAAACATGTTACACTACTCAATTTAGCAATAATTCATGACAAAAATCGGCCATAACCTGTTTATATCAAAAAGCCCCAAATTGCTCAAGAACACAAACCCTAGATTTCTAAAATTTTTGAAGTTTTTGGCTTCAAATCATGTTAAATAGCAACAATCTAGGTTATACATGCATAAAATACTAACAATTTAACACTAATTACACTAGAAATTAACAAAATTGTATTAGGTAAAAAATTGGTAATTATCACAAAAACTAGGAATTTATAGAGTTTAGGGGTGTAATTTTTACCATTTTGCTAAAGAATGAGAATCTAGGCATGATTAGAGCAAGAAAAATGACGAATTACAGTGGAAAAATGATGAAATTTGGTGAGGTTTTGAGAGAGTTTCGTGTTTGTGTGTGTGTTGTGGTGAGAAAGACAGACTCGCTGGGAGTTTTGAGTCTGACCTGCATTTGGTCCCCATGCGATCGCATGGGTTCCAAGTGCAAACCCCATGCGATCGCATGGGGTGCCGGCTACAGTGTTTCAGCTTTTTTTTTTTTATAAAACCTTAAACTAAATAAAACATATAATTAATAAAATTTTAAAAATTTGTTTCTTTTTAGGATGAGGGCTTTTCGGATCGATGTCCTAGTCTGTCCCTCGACAAAATTTTTAAGATTTGTCAAATCAAAGCGCGGTTTTAAAAGTAAAGATTTTTGGATTTTTTTAATGTTTTTGGCATACTTTAATTCAATAAGATTAAAAATAATGATAATAAAAGTTCTCGTCCCTCCCTCGGGTAAAGCAATTTCGGTTCAACGACCTAGTCTTCAACTCACGACGAATTTTAAAAATCATATTTTTAACTTAGCGACATAAAGTAAATTTTTGTTTTTAAATTCACACAACTTAAATTTAAAAATGCATAAAATTAAAAATTTACACCAAACTTAATTAAAAATGCATAATATTAAAAATTCACACCAAACTTATATTATATTTTTGTTTTTATACATACAAACTTATATTAAAAATATTAATAACTTATATTAAAAATATTAATTTTTCAAATATTGACAAACTTAAATATATTGATTTTACAGAGTTCACAATATTAATTTAAGATTTATATATTAATTTTAAAAACATGGTAAAAATAAAATTAAAAATCTTTTTGGTCTTTTATCCCACTTTAATCAATCAAATATTATCAAAAATATGCGCCCCTCTTTTCGGTAAAGTAATTTCGGTTCCATGACCTAATTTAACTCATGACGAATTTTTGAAATATTTTGGGTTGATTGATTAAAGATATTTATACCTTAAGAATAAACGTTAAATTTCGCAGTGATGTAATAAATTTTTGAATGATATCAATAATTTCGGTCGCCAAACCTAATTTTATTCAATACCAATTTAATACTTTATAGCGAACAAATTAGCGTTTATTATCAAAAGGTTAAAAATAAAAAAATTAAAAAATAAAAACTGTACAGACTTACCTGTGAGATAGTATTCTTAGTTATATGATCTATCCCATTCATAAGATAGTCGGTTTAATTGGTTTTCCATGGCTACATAGGCGTAACCTCGAGCATTCAGTGTTTTTTCTTCTAAACATATGAACGGTCCGTCTCTGCATAAAGTAACAAATTCGGTGTTTGAATAGGTTTGATTATTTGAACATTTACCTCCATGTGACCATTTTCCGCATTTGTGACATCTTTCTAGGTGTCGTGCTCTTCTTTTCGCTGCGGATTTTGATTTTCCTTTATCAAATTGTAACTTATTATCTTCGCATCAGGATTCTTTTCTTACTCCGTCCAATCTTTCTCTGATTACTGATACTATTTCACTCGGAAGTGTGTCATTATTACGTTTAGTGATCAAAGCGTGTAGCATTAGACCATGGTTTAGTTCGCAGGAAGTCTTCATTTCGTAAAAACCTAAAAAAAATAAAAATTCAGAATGGGGGGAGAAGACTAGTTCTTTAGGGTCTGCTAGGGAAAGACCATTTCTGGTTCCATTTTCGAGAACTACACGAAAACAGACAATCTAACTCTAACAGAAATACATAAAATCTTTAAAAGACTTGATTCTCCTCACACTTAGTTAATTGTGGTATCGAAATTGTGATTAACTTCATTGTCAACTTCCATTGGACTATCTAAGTACTGTTTAACTCTGTGACCATTAACCTTAAATTCAATCCCATTTGAATTTATTAATTCTATCGTTCCATATGGGAAAACTCTTTTGACTATGAATGGTCCAGACCATCTTGATTTCAATTTTCCAGGAAATAGCTTGAATCGTGAATTGAAAAGAAGAACTCTGTCTCCTTCTTTAAATTCTTTTAAACTTCTGATTCTTTTATCATGCCATTTCTTCGTTCTTTCCTTATAGATTAACGAATTTTCGTATGCTTCATGTCTTAATTCTTCTAATTCGTTTAGTTGACTTAATCGTAGACGTCTAGCTTCATGTAAATCAAGATTACATGTCTTCAAAGCCCAAAATGCTTTGTGTTCATTTTCTACTGGAAGATGACATGTTTTTCCGTAGACGAGTTTAAAAGGTGTAGTTCCAATTGGAGTTTTGTAGGCTGTTCTAAATGCCCAGAGTGCATCCTCTAATTTAATGGACCATTCCTTCGGATTTGATCCTACGGTTTTCTCTAGAATACGTTTTAAAGCTCGGTTGGTATTTTCAACTTGTCCACTTATTTGTGGATGATATGCGGTGGAGATTTTATGAGTTACTCCATATCTTTTGAGAACTTTCTCAAGTTGATTATTACAGAAATGAGTACCCCGATCACTTATTAAAGCTTTCGGTGTTCCAAACCTTGCAAAAAGACGTTTTAAAAAGTTGACTACAACTCGTGCATCGTTAGTTGGGAGAGCTTGTGCTTCCGCCCATTTAGATACATAATCAATGGCTACGAGAATATAGAGATTATTATGAGATTTTGGAAATGGACCCATAAAGTCAATACCCCAAATGTCAAATACTTCACATACTTGGATGACATTTTGTGGCATTTCATCACGTTGACTTATTTTTCCGGCCCTTTGATATGCATCACAGGATTTGCAAAGAAGGTGTGCGTCTTTGTAAATTGTAGGCCAATAGAATCCAGCATCATAAACTTTTCTTGCTGTTAGTTGAGGCCCATAGTGCCCTCATGTTGGTCCTGTGTGACAATGGTTTAAAATTTTACTAGCTTCATCTCCGAATACACATCGGCGTATTATTCCATCGGGACAGCTTTTAAACAGATGTGGATCTTCCCAAAAATAGTGTTTTATATCACTGAAGAATTTCTTTCATTTTTGGTATGATAATCCTTTTTCAAGGAATCCACATACTAAGTAGTTTGCATAGTCTGCAAACCATGGAATTTCAGTATAATCTATCTTCAATAGATATTCATTAGGAAAGTTGTCTTGTATGGCCGATTCATTTAGAACTTCTAATTCGGGATTTTCAAGACGAGAAAGATGATCAGCGGCGAGATTTTCTGCTCCTCTTTTATCTCGGATTTCAATATCAAACTCTTGTAAGAGTAAGATCCAACAGATTAATCTTGGTTTGGCATCTTGTTTCGAAAATAGGTATCTAAGAGCAGAATGGTCGGTATAGACCACCGTTTTTGCTAGAACGAGATATGAACGAAATTTGTCAAAAGCAAAGACAATAGCAAGGAGTTCTTTTTCAGTAGTTGTATAATTTGTTTGTGCTCCTTGTAATGTCTTACTAGCATAATATATAGGTTGAAATCGTTTTTCAATCCTTTGTCCTAAAACGGCTCCCATTGCAAAATCACTTGCATCGCACATTAGTTCAAACGGTAGATTCCAATTTGGTGTTATCATGATCGGCGCATTAGTGAGTTTTTTTTTAAGAATATTAAAAGATTTGATATATTCATCTGAAAAGATGAATGGAGCATCCTTTTCTAGGAGTTTATTCATAGGAGTGGCAATTTTAGAAAAATCTTTTATGAAACGTCGGTAAAAACCGGCATGCCCTAGAAAACTCCTAACTCCTCTAACATTGGTGGGATGTAGAAGTTTAGCAATTACATCTACTTTAGCTCTATCCACTTCAATTCCTTCTTTTGAAATTTTATGTCCAAGAACGATGCCTTTTTTAACCATGAAATGGCATTTCTCCCAATTAAGTACTAGATTTGATTGTTCGCATCTAAGAAGCATTCGTTCCAGATTAACTAGACATGATTCAAATGTATCACCGAAGACTGAAAAGTCATCCATGAAAACTTCCATGCATTCTTCTATCATGTCATGAAAAATTGCCATCATACACCTTTGAAAGGTTGCAGGGGCGTTACAAAGTCCAAATGGCATGCGTTTGTAAGCAAAAGTACCATAAGGGCACGTGAATGTGGTTTTCTCTTGGTCCTCGGGTGCTATTGGAATTTGAAAATATCCGGAAAATCCATCTAGAAAACAATAGTAACTATTTCCGGCTAATCTTTCCAACATTTGATCTATGAAAGGTAAGGGAAAGTGATCTTTTCTGGTGGCGTCATTTAATTTTCTATAATCAATACACACACGCCATCCTGTTACAGTCCTAGTAGGAATAAGCTCATTTTTCTCATTTGTAATGACAGTCATGCCACCCTTCTTAGGCACGCATTGAACTGGGCTTACCCATGGACTATCAGAGATTGGATAAATTAAACCTGCATCTAGCAGTTTAATAATCTCTTTCTTAACTACATCTTGCATATTAGGATTTAGTCTTCGTTGGCGTTGCACATACGTTTTATGACCTTCTTCCATAAGGATTTTATGTGTGCAATACGAAGGACTTATTCCTTTAATATCATGAATCTTCCATGCAATGGCTGGTTTATGAGCTTTCAACACAGAAATGAGTTGTGATTTCTCATTTTCAGTAAGAGAAGACGATATTATTACAGGTAATTCAGATTCACCATGTAAATAAGCGTATTCCAAATGGTTTGGAAGTGGCTTTAACTCTAATTTCGGAGGTTCTTCTATCGATGATTTATATCGATATCTGTCTTCTTCTTTTAGCATTTGAATTTCTTCTGTTGTTGGTTCATATCCATTAGCTATAAGTGTAGCTAACATTTCAGCTTCATCAATTGGTTCATTACCTTCTCCTAAAGAACATTCTCCTGTTCCTTGAATTCTGGAAATTCTTCTAATAATTCTGCATGTGCATCTATAGTTTGAATATAATAACATGTATCATCTGCAGATTGTGGTTGTTGCATTGCTCTATCAACTGAAAAGGTAACACTCTCATCCTCTATACTTAGGGTCAATTTCTTACCGAACACGTCTATCATTGCTTTAGCCGCGTTTAAGAATGGTCTTCCTAATATGAGAGGAACTTGAGAATCTTCTTCCATGTCTAAAACAACAAAATCTACTGGAAATACTAAAGTACCAACTTTAACTAGCATGTTCTCCATTATCCCTCTAGGATATTTTATTGATCTATCGGCTAGTTGTATGCTTATTCTTGTTGGTTTCAATTCTCCAAGGTCTAGTTTAGTGTATAGTGAATACGGCATTAGATTTATACTAGCACCTAAGTCTGCCAATGCTTCTATTGAACTAAGACTACCCAGAAAACATGGAATTGTGAAACTTCCTGGATCTGATAATTTTTCTGGTATCTTATTCAACAGCACTGCTGAACAATTAGCATTCATAGTAACAGCCGAGAGTTCTTCCATTTTCTTTCTATTTGAAATTAGATCTTTCAAGAATTTAGCATATCTAGGCATTCCTGAAATCACATCAATGAAAGGAAGATTTACATTTATCTGTTTAAACATATCCAAGAATTTGGATTGCTCGGCTTCAAGTTTCTCTTTCTTCATTTTACTCGGGTAAGGAAGTGGTGGTTGGTATGGTTTAACATAAGGTTTATCCTTAGCTGTGTTATCTTCATTAACATTTTCAACTAACGGTTCTTTTTCCTTATCTTGTTCAGGTTGTGGTTCTTGTGGAGTAGGAATAGCTTCATCAGAAGTTACAGGCATTTCAAGTGGTTTAAGTGTTGTACCACTTCTTGTAGTAATGGCTTTAGCTGTTTCATTCCGAGGGTTAGCATTTGTATCACTAGGTAAACTTCCCGGTTTTCTTTCACCTATTAACCTTGCTAGGTTACTTACTTCTTGTTCCAAGTTTTGAATAGAAGCTTGTTGATTTCTAAATGCTTGAACATTTTGTTCATTAGTTTGTTTCTGAGATGTGAAAAACTGCGTTTCAGTTTCAACTTGCTTCGTCATCATATCTTCTAAATTCGGCTTTTTATCATCGGTTTGTGGTGGTTTGTTTTGAAAATTAGGTCTTTGCTGATTGTAAGTATTATTGGATACTTGTTGATTGCTAGGACCTTGTTGGTTGTTGTATGGAATATTTCGATTATAATTCTGATTTTGATTGTAAATCGGTCTTGGCGATTGATAATTATTCTGATAATTATTTCCAGGCCTTTGGTTTAGATATGAAACATTCTCTCTTTGTTCCATTGTTAATTCAATACTGAGACAATCTTTTGTCAAATGTGGTCCTCCACACTGCTCACAACTAATTCGTATTGAGTGGATATCTTTAGTCATCTTTTCGATTCGTCTCTCGACAACATCTATCTTTGCAGAAATGGAATCTAAGTCATGGCTAGAATCGGCTCTAGCTGCTTTAGATGATCTAACGATATCTTTTTCTTGGTGCCAGTCATGTGAGTGGGAAGCAGTGTTATCAATAATTTTGTAAGCATCAGTTTCGGTTTTCTTCATAATAGAACCACCAGCTGCAATATCTATGTCTTTCCTTGTAGTGATGTCGCATCCTTGGTAGAATATTTGTACTATTTAACAGGTATCTAAACCATGTTGCGGACATCCTCTTAATAACTTTCCAAATCTTGTCCACGCCTCATATAGAGTTTCATTTGGCTTCTGTGTGAACGTAACAATTTCTCCTTGAAGTCTTACGGCTTTAGATGCCAGAAAGAATTGTTTAAGAAATTTTTCAACTAAAACGTCCCATGTATCGATCGCCCCTTCAGGTAACGATTCCAACCAATCTTTGGCTTCTCCCTTTAAAGTCCAGGGAAATAACATGAGATATATCTGTTCATCTTCCACTTCTCTTATTTTAAATAGTGTGCAGATCCTATTAAAGGTACTTAGATGTTCATTTGGATCTTCCTTCGGTGCACCACTAAATTGGCATTGATTAGTCACCATGTGTAGAATTTGTCCTTTGATTTCATAATCTGGCGCATTAATGTCTGGATGAGTAATTGCGTGACCTTGGCCAGTGCGTTTAGCTCTCATTCGGTCTTCCATACTTAAAGGTTCCAGATTCTCCATAATTGAATTTGTTGAATCGGTATCACTAGATGATTCTGATTTAATGGTTCGTTCCTCAACAATCTCTGTTTGAATGATTGGTGGTTCTGGAGGAAAGTTTAATGGTTCAGGATCTACGAACCGTTCCTGAATATTCTCCGGATTCTCAATTGTGAGGTCGGGTTCAAAAAATGGATTATCGGAAATTTGAACTGAAGTACTTGGTCTACTGGATGACGATTCTAAAGAAAAATCAACGGCGGTTATATTTGCTAAATGTCTTGATCTAGTTACAGGTGGTGAACGTACAAAAGGTGGTGAACGTCTTGCTCGGTGCATTCACTGAATATCCTATTAGTTTTAAAAAGGAAAGAAAAATTATAATAAGTTATCCAATCAATAGACTTTTCTGATTTTGCCCACGTTTCGAATAGCCAAAAGATGCAGCAGAGGGGCAGGATTCGTTTGGTCTCAATATAATTGAGGACTGTTTGGCTCCAATAACCCGGTCCACGTACAAATCCAACTATTACTACGAACCAGAAAATTTTGATGTCTATTAATTTAACCACTTAAAATAAATTTTCGTAATTTTAAGAAATTTAGATAAGAAGTAGAATAAAAATCTATGTCCTAACACTAGAATAGCGAGAAATAAGAAAGAAAAAGAGTTCGTCGAAAAAGGTCGAAAAAGAAAAATGGTTGAAAAATAAAAGGTGACGAAAAAATAAAAGAAACTTATAAAACTTAAAAATACTTTACTAACCTAACCTTATTACTACAACTAACTTAAAATTATAATCGCAAATTGAGATTACTAATTGGAATGATAATTGATACATAGTAAAAGGTCGTCTAAAAATATTAAAGCTTACAAGAAAAACTAAATCCCAAATAAAAGAAACTAAAACTTAAAAAGGCGTCGCAAAATTCTAAAGTACCTAAATCTTAGTCTAAAGAAAAAGCACTTGAGGAATTCTACGGCAAAGCCTAAAAATCTAGAAGTAAAAATAATTATGGCAAAAACTATGAATTAAAACTAAATATGAGCTAAAAATACAAAAGTTACGCTAAAACGATTAAAAAGGGACAAAATATAAAAATATATAAAAAGTTGTAAAAAGTACAATTTTTATAAAAATATTATTTTTATATTATTTATTTTATAAAACTATTAATTTTATAATTTAATGAAAACTAAAATAAAACTAAATATAACAAATTAATAATAATAAAAACTAAACTAATAATAAAAAATAATACCCTAATTAGGGTTTTAATTATATAATAATAATAATAATTTCGTAATTATTGCAGCAGGAAGTCAAATCTGGCGTGTCAGATGGGCTCATGCGATCGCATGAGTCCTCAGTTGCCCAGCCATGCGATCGCATGGGCTAGGGTTTCGGGCCATAGAGTGGGCTGCTACAGTACAGGCCGAATTAATTAATTTTTTTTTTTAATAAAATTATGTAATATATTTATATAAATTAAATAAAACTTATATTTTTATAAAATAAAGATAAAGAAACTTTTATATAACTTACAAACTCTTAAAAATATTTATATTTTTGTTTTTATTTTTATATTTTCGAATATTTAAAACGTATTTCTACAAAACGTACTAAAAATAAAAATCTTTTTTTTTTTTTATGTGTGTGGCGTTTCGCTTCGGCGATCCCCGGCAGCGGCGCCAAAAATACTTGATGTCGTAGGGGGTGTATACGAAATAGTTTATATTTTACTAGGAAAAACTATTAAATACGCTACAATTTTACACAAGATATTTATTTATTTATAGAATGGATATACTTAAACCTTGCTACAACACTTATAGGCAGTGTACCTAATCGTACAGTAGTGTAGTTTTTTGTAAGTCCGGTTCGTTCCACAGGGAATCTTTTTTTTAAACAAAGCTCAACGCTATATTAGTTTACTTTTATAAAAATACAAATATATATAAGTAATATTATTATTATAAAGGGGGGTTTTTACCGTTTAATGACCGGTTTGTCGATTTTAAAACTTTAGTCGCAGTTAAAACCAAATGTAAAATATTAAAAATAAATACAAGACTTAAATTAAAACATGAAGTAAATAACGATAAATGAAATTGCGAATAATAAAAGTGCGATAAAATAAACTTACGATAATTAAAAAGTACGATAATTAAAAGTACGATTAAATACAATAACAATAAAAATGCGATAATTAGAAGTGCAATTAAATATAAAATAAAGGAAATTAAATATGAAATAAAAGAATTATGCTTATTTAAACTTCCGTAATCATGATGTTTGACGTGTTTATTTTAGTTTTATGCCCATGGGTTAATTGTCCTTTGTCCTGGATTATTTAATATGTCCGTCTGGTTTTTGTCCATAACAGTCCATCAGTCATAAATATAAAGTGCGAGTGTCCTCGTCAAATTATCCTTATACCCGAAGTTAAATATTCCAACTAATTGGGGATTCGAATTGTAACAAGGTTTTAATACTTTGTTTAATGAATACACCAGGTTATCAACTGCGTGTAAACCAAGGTTTTACTACTTTGTTAGCAATTACACCAATTACCCTTGAATGTAAATTCACCCCTGTTTTAATTATTCTAGTGTCTATTAATCCATTCCCGTGTCCGGTTAAATGAACGATTATTCGTACATATAAATACCCTGCCCATCGTGTCCGATTGAGTGTATATGGTATTTTATAGGGACGCCCAATTGTAAATCTTTATATTAACATTAACAAACTTTCATTTAGTTAAACAAATATAAAGCCCATTAATAGCCCATAGTCTAATTTTCACAAGTGTCGTTCTTTTGTCCAAACCCCAATTATGGTACAAAGCCCAATTACCCAATTTTAGTAATTAGCCCAACATCATGATTACTTCGTTTTAAATAAGCATAATAATAACTTAGCTACGAGACATTAATATAAAAAGGTTGAACATAACTTACAATGATTAAAAATAGCGTAGCGTTACACGGACAGAATTTCGACTTACACCCTTACAATATTCGCTAACATACCCTTATTATTAGAATTATAATTAAAATTAAAATTAAAATATAAATTATATATATATATTTTACGTATATATGAGAGAAGAGAGAAAGATGGATATGTTTTTGGTTCACCAAAGCTCGATTTTTATAGGAGGTGTGGCCTGACTTTTCATGCCATGCGATCGCATGGACTTTCTTCTTCCTGGCCATGCGATCGCATGGCCAGCTGGGAGAGCTCACATGTTGCTTGTTTCCTTGTGCCGACGTTTTATAAATAATATAATATATTAAATAATTATAAGAATTATTTAAATATTATATTATATTTATGTGCATAGTTGACTTGTAATTTTTAGTCCATTGCGTCGAGCGTTGAGAGTTGACTCCGGTCCCGGTTCCGGATTTTCGAACGTCCTTGCGTACAATTTTATATTTTGTACTTTGCGTTTTGAATCTTGTACTCTTGTAATTTCGAGACGTTTCTTATCAATAA
The DNA here is from genome assembly GCF_046630445.1 of Rutidosis leptorrhynchoides. Taxonomy (NCBI): domain Eukaryota; kingdom Viridiplantae; phylum Streptophyta; class Magnoliopsida; order Asterales; family Asteraceae; genus Rutidosis; species Rutidosis leptorrhynchoides. Next base: position 173,926,621 of record NC_092336.1, read on the forward strand.
TTGGAACCTCTTTGATTGTCTTTTGTACTTTTGAGCTTTTTGGTCGTTTGCGTCTTCAATTCGTCGAATCTGTCTTTTGTCTTCACCTTTTATTATTTAAACGAATATCACTTGTAAATAGAATAATTGCAACTAAAAGCTTGTCTTTCTTAAGGAATAATGCTATGAAATATATGTTCGTTTTTAGCATTATCAAGTACCCTGTGACATGTCTTATGACAGGGGCGTTTAGGACCAGTTTAATGAATACAAGGCCTCTGCCTATTCATGAGCCATCATTCCATAATCTCGGCAAAATAACTGATGAAGTCATAGTATGCACTCACTTTAACCTTATATGAATTACGAATTTTATCGCATTTACTTTATCTGTCTTATAAATTAGAAAAATCCCAAAATTAAATAACCACTACTCCCTAACTATCTTAGGCTTAAATATAGGTTCGATTCTACTGATATCTCAAAAATACGACTCTAGGTCATACTTCCCTTACTTATAAGGAGTAGTAAGATTTAGGCCCCGCTAAATATAAATTTAAAAACAGTACCTCCCCCTCGAGTGGCTAATCCTGACGAGCCGCGGCCCGACGACACCGTGCGAATAAAAATCATCTGTTTCGGCCATATTAGTGTTGCTTTCCTAATACAAGGTTAGCAAGTGGGTGACACAAAAAACAGCAAGTTTTGAGCTAAAATTTTAAAATCTGAAACCCACAAAACCCACAAAAATATTTTGCAAACACCGGTGAAGGGTTATTCCGAAAAACTTATCTAGGGTAAAAGCTAGAATGACTTTTCAAAAGATCAAATGTTTTCATAAAGATCCAGTTTCCTTAAAGGATCTAAATTTTCATAGTCATGTGGGACTGTAAACCACACTGTTACTATCATTGTTTATACCGCCGTATCAAAATCACTGATGTATAAAGTGTGAGAATAAAAAAGTGATTCGAGTGTAGTGTGATTATATTTCAAGTTCTATATTGCAACGTTCAAGTGTGGGGATATTTGATAGTGCTCCAAATGAACATATATTTAGTCGCAATATCATCCCAATATGTAAAGTTTTTAGTTGTAATTATTCTATTTTTAAGTTATAATCCTTTAAATAAATAAATGTGAAGACGAAGCACGAAGATTAAAGAATTGAAGAAAAAGTGTCACCAAAGCTTGAAAGTGCCACTAAAGCCATAGTGCACTCAAAAGTGCCACTAAAATTGAGTTAAAGACTTGCGCGGATTTTGGGAGTTAAGGAAAATAATTTTTTGTGCAAATTACAAGTTGCAAAACATAAAGTACAAGATATTTAAGTGTACGAAAAGACGTTCGAAAATCCGGAACCGAGACATAAACCGAGCATCAACGCGCGAGTCAACGGGCCTAAAATTACCAGTCAACTATGCACAAGAATATAATATAATATATATATAATTATATAAAATTATATATATTATATTATATATATTAAATTAATCAGCAGCCCACGTTTTTAAACTGATTCTGAGCATGCCAGCCTGGCCATGCGATCGCATGGCAATCACACACAAAGCCCATGCGATCGCATGGGCTACAATATTTTGAATTTTGCTATAAATAGCCGGTTTGCTCGACGATTTATGTACACTCTTTTCATTTCTTTCCTCTGATCAATATATATATATATATATATATATATATATATATATATATATATATATATATATATATATATATATATATATATATATATATATATATATTATATTTATATTTATAATTTAAATTTTAATTTAAGTTTAATAATAATTGGGTTATTGTAAGAAATGCTTTACGGGTTTTAAAGTCGAAACTCTGTCCGTGTAACGCTACGCTATTAATAATCACTGTAAGCTATGTTCTTTCTTTTTAAATTAATGTCTCGTAACTAAGTTATTATTATGCTTATTTGAGCCGAAGTAATTGTGATGTTGGGCTAAATATTAAGATGGGGTTATTGGATTTTGTACCATAATTAGGGTTTGGACAAAAGTCCGACACTTGTGGACATTGGAATATGACTATTAATAGATGGGGGTATTGTTTAATTGAGCGACAACTCATTGGAATCTATCGAACCTATCTTCAAATTAATTAACTTAATAATTATTAAATGATTATGAATGTCCTATTTAGTGACGTTTATACGACATCTTTTACGATCATTCAATTAATCAATTGGGTTGGGTAATTGATTATTCATTCTGGCCAAGTGGATAAATTAATATATCATGGACTAATTAAAAATGGGGTGGATTACATACTAGGGTAATTGGTGTAATTGCTAACAAAGTATTAAAACCTTGAATTACACGCAGTCGATAACCTGGTGTAATTATTAACAAAGTATTAAAACCTTGTTACAGTCTACATCCCTAATTAGTTGGAATATTTGACTTCGGGTATAAGGTTAATTTGACGAGCATTTTATAATTATGACCGATGGACTATTATGGACAAAAACCAGATAGGTATCAAATAAATCAGGACAAAGGACAATTAACCCGGGTAACAATTAATTAAAATCAAAACGTCAAACATCATGATTACGGAAGTTTAAATAAGCATAATTCTTTTATTATATTTATCATCGTACTTTTATTGTCATTTTGTTTTTCGCAATTTTACATATCGTCATTTAAATATCGTCATTTATTTTACGCACTGTAATTATTGTCATTTATTTTTACGCTTAAAATATAAAATCGACAAACCGGTCATTAAACGATAAAACCTCCCTTTATAATAATAATAAACACTTATATGTATGTATGTATGTATATATATATATATATATATATATATATATATATATATATATATGTATGTATGTATGTATATGTATATATATATATGTATATATATATATATGTATGTATGTATGTATGTATATGTATATGTATAAATATAGTTGTTAAAAATATAGTACGTAATCAACCAGCTCCCTTTGGAACGAACCGGACTTACTAAAAACTACACTACTCTATGATGAGGTACACTGCCTATAGTGTTGTAGCAAGGTTTAGGTATATCCCATCTATATAAATAATTAAAACTTGTGTAATTTGCGTCGTATTTTGTAATAAAAATATAGTACTTCGTACACCTCCGCTTCACAAATCAATGTTCGACCCATAAATGATAGTTTTAAACTAAATGACACTCGAGCATGGTTTGGGGCTAAACTACCCAAAACATTACGTCGACTTCCAAAAGCTCCAATTAGCAACCAACATGGGGATATTTAATTCCCGGCAACCCCTTTCCCTTTCTCCATATTCGTACCTAAAAATGTAAACAACGAGAGGGGTAAGCAAAGCTTAGTGAGTGCAACAATTATACATACATACATATATATAACCCATCTATTTGCAATCGCACCCACAAAATACCTCATACGAAATTATAACTCAAATAGCATGCCGTCATACTCATAATGCTAACACTCGTACACTATCACAACACCACATTAGCATATACTCAACACATTATATATATATATATATATATATATATATATATATATATATATATATATATATATATATATATATATATATCATGCAAATCAATATCCAACAACATAATATAGTTAACCATAAATGCTATGGTGCTACCGGCTCGTGGTTCACACCATACGTAATGCTATGACGCTACCGGCTCGTGGTTTACGCCACTACACATTTGAGTCATACTCCTTTATAAAGCTACCGGCTCGCGGTTCACACTTTGACGCTACCGGCTCGTGGTTCACGCCTCATTTTATAGTGCTACTGGCTCGTGGTTCACACTTCATTTTATAGTGCTACCGGCTCGTGGTTCACACTTGACACTCGTCACACACATGCTATGGTACTACCGGCTCGTGGTTCATACCATAACATTCACAAATAAATACGCCATATACATATACACATAATTATTCCACTCACCTTATCGACTAGGCGATGGATTAACAACTCCGCAAGCTTCACGCAAAGTACCTAATACATTAAGTACTCACATCAATATACAAACTAGTGGAACTAACCACTAACACTTAACTCTTGAGCATTTATTGACTTGCTTGCATTAAATGACCCATTACACCAAAACCGCCCATTAATGGCCAAGACTCATCATAAATCACTAAAAGCTAGTGATTAAAGTCTACTAACACCAACCAACACAACTTACGGTATTTCATACCCATCTTACCTAACTAGGTCAACCATTGCCCATTTGATCCATTTTAACATTTAGACTCGCACTTTGGTCAAACTTGAACCCATTAACAACCTTTCATTAACGAACAAGTGTACTAGTGTTTTAACAACAACATTAACACTTACAAGAACCAAACCCATGATCAAACCCTAGTTTACAAGCCTTTGGGTTTTCATACTTCGATTTAACCCAAATTCGCCCATTTAACCCCCAAATAGGTCTTTCAAACTTTAAATACACAAACCCTAGCTATAAATCAATTAAAACTCAAAACATGGAGTAAAGACTTACCAACACTATCACAACGTAGCTAAGGACGTAGGGAATAACTTTAAAACTTGAACTCGGGCGAGATTTGGTCTTCTTCTTTCCCAAAGTGAGCTCTCTCACTCTAAAACTCAATCCTCTCTCTCTAAATTGAATGTGGGTAGATGAAAGAGTGTTAAATGAGCTAGGATAGGTTTTGCGTCAGTTTTATGTTCCTCCAAACCGTTCACCAAGTAAAAGACCAAAATACCCCAAAAGATCCTAATTAAAACGGGTTATAATTGTCCATTCAGCGAACACATCGCGTTACGCGACACCATGTCGTGATGCGTGACCCCTCTGACGCGATAACACACACCAATACGCTATAGTTTGAACAGAAGTTAGGTTTTTAGACCATCGCGTTTTGGTCAACCTCGTCGCGTTCCGCGACCGTCCCCAACGCGATAAAACAGCTTAGAAGGCGATAGAAGGTCTGATCACCCATTTTCCAACATTTAAACAATATACAATCGACCATGGTTAATATATTAAACATTTACAGGATTAAGTACGCACCTTAAGTTATAGACAAGGAAAAACGGGGTGTTACAGCTCTCCCCCACTTAAATCGGAGCGCGTCCTCGCGATCCAAGCCGCATGACAAGCCGGAAGATACACTAATACAAACTCTTCGGGTTCCCATGTAAACTCGGAACCTTTTCGATGACGCCATTGCACTTTGTAAGTTTTAACCTCTTTGTTTCGCAACGTTTTAACCTATTCATTAAGAATTGCAATCGGCTCTTCAACATATTCTAGTTTGTTGTTTAGTGCGATCTCATCTAACGACACCCAAGTCGAGTCATCCGCAAGACACTTACGGAGATGAGAAACATGAAATGTGTTATGGATTCCCGCAAGCTCTTTGGGTAACTCTAGTCTATAAGCAACCTCACCAACACGAGCCAAAACCTTGAAAGGCCCAATAAACCGAGGAGCTAACTTCCATCGTTTTCGGAAACAAATAACACCCTTCCATGGCGAAACCTTAAGCATCACCATGTCACCTTCTTGAAACTCAGTCGGTTGCCTTCGTTTATCGGCATAAGATTTTTGTCTATCTTGCGCCACCTTAAGTCGAGCCCGAATCATATCAGTTTTACTATTCATCTCTAAAACCAAATCGGTGCTCCCGATTTCTCTTTGTCCCACCTCACCCCAACATATGGGAGTTCTACACTGATGCCCATAAAGTATTTCATAAGGTGGCATTCCAATACTAGCATGATAGCTATTGTCGTACGAGAATTCCACTAAAGGCAAGTGCTCATCCCAACTACCACCGAAATCAATAATACATGCCCGTAACATATCCTCCAATGTTTGATTCGTACGTTCGGTTTGACCGTCCGTTTGAGGATGGTACGCCGTGCTCATTCTCAATTGTGTACCCATCTCTTCATGAAACGTATTCCAAAATTGAGATGTGAAACGAGTGTCTCGATCCGAAATAATAGATATAGGAACCCCATGTCTCGATATCACTTCCTTGATAAACAACTTAGCCGAAGTCTCCGACGATATCGTTTCCCGAATGGGAAGAAACAAAGTACTTTTCCTCAATCGATCAACTATCACCCAAATCAAATCAAATTGGGTTCTCGCCGTCTTTGGTAACTTTGTAATGAAATCTATGGTAATGTGTTCCCATTTCCATTTGGGACTTCCAACGGTTGTAGCTTACCGTACGGCTTTTGGTGTTCGGCTTTAACTTTCAAACACGTGACACATTGTTCAACATACTTAACAACATCACATTTCATGCCCGGCCACCAATACTCTTTCTTCAAATCATAATACATCTTTATCGTGCCCGGATGAATGAAATACTTTGACTTATGTGCTTCATCAAGTAGCACTTGTCTGAAATCTCCCATTCTAGGCACCCACACTCGTCCTTGAAAGGACAACAAACCATGCAGGCCTAAGGTAATAGACTCCGTTTGCCCCACGATTCGTTCTTCATGCTTATTGTTAATAAAAGCTTCAATTTGAGTCTCACCAAGCTTTACAAGAAAATCATTAGTAATAATCATTCGTAACGATCCTACTCGTATTGCCGGATGTTGACTCTTTTGACTTAACGCATCCGCGACCACAATCGCCTTTCCCGGATGATAAAGAATCTCACAATCATAATCCTTTACCACATCCATCCATCTACGTTGACGATAATTCAAATCTCGTTGATCAAAAAGATGTTTCAAACTCTTATAATCCGAATAAATCGTACACTTGACACCATACAAGTAATGGTGCCAAATTTTCAACGCATGTACCACCGCCGCTAATTCAAGATCATGAGTCGGGTATCTCTTTTCGTGCTCCTTTAATTGTCGAGAGGCATAAGCGATGACTTTACCTCTTTGCATTAGAACACACCCGATTCCATTTAATGAGACATCACAATAAATCATCATATCTTCCACACCTTCCGGTAATACCAACACCGGAGCTTGACACAATTTCTCTTTTAACAATTGGTGTGACGACCCGAAAATTTTTGACCAAATTTAAACTTAATCTTTATATAATTCCGACTTGATAAGCAATGAATTTTAATAAGTCTTGAACCTCCGGAAAGAGTTTTACACAAGCTTTTGGTCACCCTTTTATTCCGACGATTCACGAACGTCATAACTTGATTTAATTATTTAATTGTTTAATTATTGTGTATATATATGGATTTATATATATTTAACTTGAAAATATGATAATTAAATATCTCATTAAGTATATTAATAAAGTATTATATATATATTTTCATACTACTAATTTAAAGAGTTTATGAACAATATATATGTTACTATTTAAATGACGTAATTAACTTATGTTAAAATGTATTTACATATAATGTATTACGAGTGTAAATACATCCTTACAAGTATTGAATACACTTTATAATATACCAATTCATATAAAGGATAGCTATACTCGTATGTTCGTTCAATTTCCTCAAGAATTCTACTCGCATTCAAACGGTATTTTTACCCGTATTATACACAGCTTCTAGAAGTATTTACTATTGGTATATACCAATAGAAATCTGAAATTATTTGTGTAATATGTCATCCATGACCTAATCAATTTAATATGTCATCCATGACTTAATACATTTTAACTTATACTAGATATTTTCACTAAAAACCAAATTTATACGCCTATAAATAAGCACCATTTCTAACTCATTTTTACACATTCATTTTCCAAATTTTACTTCCAATTTTCACATACACTTGCAAGAACTCTCTCAAGTTTTGTTCTACTACTTCTTTCCAGTAACTTTACATTCTAAACTTGAGGTAAAAACTCTACTTCAACCCTTGTTCAATTCATATGTCTATAGCTATCTATATAAGAGTTTATAAACTAGAACATAGTTTAGTTAATTCTAAACTTGTTTGCAAACAAAGTTAATCCATCTAAATTGACTTTTAAAAACAACTTAACACATGTTTTATATCTATATGATATACTAACTTAATGAGTTAAAACTTGGTAACACAAAGAACACCGTAAAACCGGACATACGCCGTCGTAGTAAAACCGGAGGCTGTTTTGGGTTGGATAATTAAAAACTATCATAATATTTGATTTAAAAGTTGTTATTCTGAGAAAATTATATTTCATATGAATATGATACTATATCCAAAAATCATGGTTAAACTCAAAATTGAAGTATGTTTTTCAAAATGGTCATCAATATGTCATTCTTTCGACGGAAATGACTACCTCTTGCAAATATGGATTATAACTTGTAACTCTGAATATAAACCACCACTTTTCAATTTAGTTTCACAAATTACAGTTCGTTATGAAATCATAGCAATTTGATTCACTCAAAACGGATTTATAACGAAGAAATTATGGGCAAAACAATATTGGTAAGAAATGGATAATTTGATTACGGGATTAATTCATTAAAATCTATACTAACCATATCCTAGCTAACTTTTCTTGTATTATACATGTATTCTAACATGTCATGGTTACACAATACGTCGGATAAATCAAAAGACACCACATACACAATACGTGTAACTACAATAGCGGTATTGTAGGTCATGATTGAGTCTTATACAACACGTGTATACTATGTACTACTAATTGTGGACTACTAACCATGGACTACTAAATGTGTACTACTAATTGTGGACTACTAACATTGGACTGCTAACTTGACAACTTAAAATTAAACAATCACACGTGATTGAAAATATAAACTTAAACAATCACACGTGATTGAAAATATAAACTTAAACAATCACATGTGATTGAAGATATGATATGAATAATAGTTGTATTACATTATATATATATATATATATATATATATATATATATATATATATATATATATATATATATATATATTTGTTACAGGTTCGTGAATCCAAGGACGACGGCCATATTTTTAATAAGTTGAAAACTTATTATTAATATACTTTTACTACCGTGAGTATATAGTCCCATTTTTAAAACTCTAAAAATATTTTGGGATAAGAATACATGCATTTTATGTTTTACGTTATGGACACAAGTACTTAATATATATTCTACGTTGAGTTGTACCACCTTGCATATCTTCCCTAATAGCTTGGTAACTAATATTTACATGTTGTAAGAACATGTAAGCGCGAATCCTATTGATAGATCTATCGAGTTTGACAACCCCAACCGGGCTAGTCGCTCTAGTATCGTAAACGGTTGCATAGTACTTCATTTTTACTACACTTGGTACAGTGTAGGGAGATTTCATAATAAAGGGAATATGCTACATTTATGGTTAAGTATGGTTACCGAAGCGCTCAATAACTTATAGAATATCTTTATTGAAATATTTGTAACTGATGTGTGCAGCGGCGTATACGAAATAGTTATATATTTACTAGGAAATACTATTAAATACGATAAAATTTTACACAAGTTCTTTATTTATTTATAGAGTGGATATACCTAAACCTTGCTACAACACTTATAGGCAGTGTACCTAATCGTACAGTAGTGTAGTTTTTAGTAAGTCCGGTTCGTTCCACAGGGATCTAATAAACTAGTTCAACGCTATATTAGTTTTAACTTATAGTTGTAAAAATACAAATATATATATAAGTAGTGTTATTTATTATAAAAGGGGGTTTTTACCGTTTAATTACCGGTTTGTCGATTTTAAAACTTTAGTCGCAGTTAATACCTAATGTAAAAAAATAATAAAAAATAAATATAACTTAATTTAAAGCGTAAAGTAAAAGATAATAATGAAATTGCGATAAATAAAAGTGCGTAAAGTAAATGACAATATATAAAGTTGCGATAATTAAAAAGTACGATAATTAAAATAACAATAAATTAAAGTGCGATAATTAAAAGTGCAATTAAATATGAAATATATAAATTATTCTTATTTAAACTTCCATAATCATGATGTTTGACGTGTTGATTTTAGTTTTATTACCATGGGTTAATTGTCCTTTGTCCTGGATTATTCGATATGTCCATACAGATTTGTCCATAATAGTCCATCAGTCATAATCATAAAGTGCGAAAGTCTTCGTCAAATTATTCTTATTCCCGAAGTCAAATATTCTAACTAATTGGGGATTCGAATTGTAACAAGGTCTTAATACTTTGTTTAATGAATATACCAGGTTATCTACTGCGTGTAGTCCAAGGTTTTACTACTTTGTTAACAATTACACCAATTACCCTTGAATGTAATCCACCCCTGTTTCAACAAGTCTATTAACTATTAATCCAGTTCCGTGTCCGGTAAAATGAACAATTATTGGTATTTATAGATATCCCGCCCATCGTACCCAGTCAAGCGTATGTGGTTATATATAAATACGTCAAATTATAAGTTTATATATTAAATTAACGAGGTATCGTTTAGTTAATATAAAACCCATTAATAGCCCATAGTCTAATTTCTACAGGTGTCGTTCTTTTATCCAAACCCCAATTATGGTACAAAGCCCAATTACCCAATTTTAATATTTAGCCCAACATCACGATTACTGCGGCATTAAATAAGCATAATAATAACTTAGCTACGAGACATTAATTTAAAAAGGTTGAACATAACTTACAATGATTAAAAATAGTGTAGCGTTACACGGACAGAATTTTGACTTACACCCTTACAACATTCTCTAACATACCCTTATTATTTAAAATTTAAAATTAAAATTAAAATTAAAATATAATATATATATATATATATATATATATATATATATATATATATATATATATATATATATATATATATATATATATATATATATATATATATATATATATATATATATTATGAGTGAGTAAGAAGGAAGAAAAAGATGGTGTTCAAATTCGTCCAAAACTCGCAAACTTTATAGGACCTGACGTGTCACTGTTCACCATGCGATCGCATGGAGTTATAGCCTCCAGGCATGCGATCGCATGGCCCCTTTTTCCAGCTCACAAGAGTTTGTTTGCATTCTGCCGACGGTTTATATAAATATATATAATATATAAATAATTTTAAGAATTATTTAAATATTATATTATATTTATGTGCATAGTTGACTTGTAATTTTTAGTCCGTTGCATCGAGCGTTGAGAGTTGATTCTGGTCCCGGTTCCGGATTTTTGAACGTCCTTGCGTACAATTTAATATCCTGTATTTCGCGTTTTGCGACTTGTACTCTTATAAATTTGAGACGTTTCTCACCAATAATTTGAACCACTTTGATTGTACTTTGTACTTTTTAGATTTTTGGTCATTTGCGTCTTCAATTCGTCGAATCTGTCTTTTGTCTTCACCTTTTATTATTTAAACGAATATCACTTGTAAATAGAACAATTGCAACTAAAAGCTTATCTTTCTTGAGGGATAATGCTATGAAATATATGTTCGTTTTTAGCATTATTAAATATTCCCACACTTGAGCGTTGCTTGTCCTCAAGCAATATAGTCTTGAAATAAAAATACTAGAATCACTTCTTTATTCTTCACACTTTGTACATCAGTGAATTCTATACGGCGGTATGAACAATGGTAGTAACGATGTGGTTTACAGTCCCACATGACTATAAAAATTTAGATCCTTAAGGAAATTGGATCTTTATGAAAAAATTTGATCTTTTGAAAATTCAATCTAGCTTTTACCCTAGATAAGTTTTTCGGAATAACCCATCACCGGTGTTTTGCAAATTGTTTTTGTGGGTTTGGTGGGTTTCATATTTGAAAATTTCAGCTCAAAACTTGTGGTTTTATGTCACCCACTTACTAACCTTGTATTGGGAAAGCAACACATCCAGTATACTTGCTCCGTATATTACCTTTCGGTAAACTACCGTCCGGTTGTAAAGGAAAGCGTTGAACAAGCAACTGTTAAGGCAATGTCCCCAGACATGCTTTTAATTATGGTCTATAACGTGTCGGATGCAATTACTATCCTTTGTAGGAGCAATAGTAAAGCTCACCCTATAGTTTTTCGATCTGGCACAAGGTCCTGTCTTTGACCATGCTATGCAACCACCGTTCTTACGGTTGACACCCGATTTGGTTCAGGTGACCTAATGAATTCCAGGTGAATTCCTAGGATTTTACGTTTAATGGTAATGAACGCATTGAAAATGGGTTTTCAGAAAACAAATCGGTTTGTAATTTGATCAAAATATTTTCTTGTTCAAGCTCGAGTTTAGATATCATCGAATTCCATGAGTTTGTAATTACCAATCTTTAAGGTCAATCTCTAGGATTGAGTAATATCAGGCTTTAAAGCTGATTTTTAATCTTTAAGGAGATTATCCTTTTCTGGGGGTCTGATTCATTAGTCGTATCAAGCTAATTTGAACGGTGTCCTCCCCATTTTACGAGACAGATCCTCTCATGGTTAGGATAAGTCTGACCACTTGGCGACCCTGTTTGATGCTGAGGTCCGTGGATTTCCAGCTGATTTTCGAGAAAACTTTTCAAGATTTTTCGTAGACTCTACAACTGGTCTGGACGACAACTTCCTGACCTAAATCAAGAAGCGCGTTTCTTTTTCGGAAGACTTTACTTCCTTTTAATGATGGAATTGATTCATCGTGTAGATCTATCTTTCTTTCAAATATATTACAGTTTTTCGGGTAAAATAGATTAGTTTAGTCCAAAGCAAAAGTATCTTCAATTATTTGTTACAAAAATATGTGATATATGTTTTAAATAACTTGGTAAATTTTTCCCACACTTGGCTTTTATTTTTCTTTTTATTGTCCTCTATTCCATTTTGAATGAATTCTAACATTTTGGTTTGTTTCTCAATTTATGTCCTTTCCGAGGTAACAATAATTTTGGTATTAACACCTAGTTTTATCGTTCATAAATATGTATAAACATGATTTTGAATTCATTTATTTGAAAATTTTGAAAAATTTTACTAGTATTGGGTAGTCAGTATATAAGACTAGGGCTGTTCTTTATTATCAGAGAGCACTAGATTCTAATACAACTACTGCATTACTAGTATTTTTAATGGTAACCAAGTGTATAAGTCAAAAAATTTTAAAAATCCGAAAGAATTTAATCCCTTCTCACACTTAAGATCTTGCAATGTCCTCATTTGCAAGAAATCAGTAACAATTTAAATTATTGAGGGTGATTAGCGTAGAAAAATGATTAAATTTTACCAAAGTTTCCAAACATATTGGCGTTTGTTTGTTGAATGGTAAATAGTGCACATCATTTGTTCATTCCGTCTTGTTGTTACATCACTTTTGTTTTTCGTTTTGTCATCAAAAGTACTAGCTTTTGCTGAACTTAATGCCAGTCTTTGAAAATGCGTTGTTTTACCCTGTTGTGTACAATTGACAATATACATACATACAAATAATAACATGCATGGTAATTTGAAATGGGACTTAAAATCCCACTTTCAAATCAAATATGAAATATTAGTACAACATAATAGAAATATTAAACTTACATAAAAGTATCAAAATATAATGTGTTTAAACATAAATAAATAGAAATAATAAAAAGATAAAAATCATAGAAATCACCAACATGAACTATATCAATCTGGATAGGGGTTCCAGTTCATGTCGTCGTCCGGGTTCCATGGTTGGTGATAGGTGTAATGATAGGCCTGGTTAGGGTCGTAGAGAGTATATGGTGGTCTCATCTCGGGCTGGTGTGGAGGATAGTAAGCGGGTCGGGTCGGGACGTGACGTAGTGATCCTGAGGTGACAGCCGGCTCATAATCTGACGCTGATGATGAAATGTCCCGTTCTTATTGATTAAAAACGTTCCATATTAATTGATTTCGTTGCGAGGTTTTGACCTCTATATGAGACGTTTTTCAAAGACTGCATTCATTTTTAAAACAAACCATAACCTTTATTTCATAGATAAAGGTTTTAAAAAGCTTTACGTAGATTATCAAATAATGATAATCTAAAATATCCTGTTTACACACGACCATTACATAATGGTTTACAATACAAATATGTTACAACAAAATAAGTTTCTTGAATGCAGTTTTTACACAATATCATACAAGCATGGACTCCAAATCTCGTCCTTATTTAAGTATGCGACAGCGGAAGCTCTTAATAATCACCTGAGAATAAACATACTTAAAACGTCAACAAAAATGTTGGTGAGTTATAGCTTTAACCTATATATATCAAATCATAATAATAGACCACAAGATTTCATATTTCAATACACATCCCATACATAGAGATAAAAATCATTCATATGGTGAACACCTGGTAACCGACATTAACAAGATGCATATATAAGAATATCCCCATCATTCCGGGACACCCTTCGGATATGATATAAATTTCGAAGTACTAAAGCATCCGGTACTTTGGATGGGGTTTGTTAGGCCCAATAGATCTATCTTTAGGATTCGCGTCAATTAGGGTGTCTCTTCCCTAATTCTTAGATTACCAGACTTAATAAAAAGGGGCATATTCGATTTCGATAATTCAACCATAGAATGTAGTTTCACGTACTTGTGTCTATTTTGTAAATCATTTATAAAACCTGCATGTATTCTCATCCCAAAAATATTAGATTTTAAAAGTGGGACTATAACTCACTTTCACAGATTTTTACTTCGTCGGGAAGCAAGACTTGGCCACTGGTTGATTCACGAACCTATAACAATATATACATATATATCAAAGTATGTTCAAAATATATTTACAACACTTTTAATATATTTTGATGTTTTAAGTTTATTAAGTCAGCTGTCCTCATTAGTAACCTACAACTAGTTGTCCACAGTTAGATGTACAGAAATAAATCGATAAATATTATCTTGAATCAATCCACGACCCAGTGTATACGTATCTCAGTATTGATCACAACTCAAACTATATATATTTTGGAATCAACCTCAACCCTGTATAGCTAACTCCAACATTCACATATAGAGTGTCTATGGTTGTTCCGAAATATATATAGATGTGTCGACATGATAGGTCGAAACATTGTATACGTGTCTATGGTATCTCAAGATTACATAATATACAATACAAGTTGATTAAGTTATGGTTGGAATAGATTTGTTACCAATTTTCACGTAGCTAAAATGAGAAAAATTATCCAATCTTGTTTTACCCATAACTTCTTCATTTTAAATCCGTTTTGAGTGAATCAAATTGCTATGGTTTCATATTGAACTATATTTTATGAATCTAAACAGAAAAAGTATAGGTTTATAGTCGGAAAAATAAGTTACAAGTCGTTTTTGTAAAGGTAGTCATTTCAGTCGAAAGAACGACGTCCAGAGGACCATTTTAGAAAACATACTTCCACTTTGAATTTAACCATAATTTTTGGATATAGTTTCATGTTCATAATAAAAATTATTTTCTCAGAATAACAACTTTTAAATCAAAGTTTATCATAGTTTTTAATTAACTAACCCAAAACAGCCCGCGGTGTTACTACGACGGCGTAAATCCGGTTTTACGGTGTTTTTCGTGTTTCCAGGTTTTAAATCATTAAGTCAGCATATAATATAGATATAGAACATGTGTTTAGTTGATTTTAAAAGTCAAGTTAGAAGGATTAACTTTTGTTTGCGAACAAGTTTAGAATTAACTAAACTATGTTCTAGTGATTACAAGTTTAAACCTTCGAATAAGATAGCTTTATATGTATGAATCAAATGATGTTATGAACATCATTACTACCTTAAGTTCCTTGGATAAACCTACTAGAAAAGAGAAAAATGGATCTAGCTTCAACGGATCCTTGGATGGCTCGAAGTTCTTGAAGCAGAATCATGACACGAAAACAAGTTCAAGTAAGATCATCACTTGAAATAAGATTGTTATAGTTATAGAAATTGAACCAAATTTTGAATATGATTATTACCTTGTATTAGAATGATAACATACTGTAAGAAACAAAGATTTCTTGAGGTTGGATGATCACCTTACAAGATTGGAAGTGAGCTAGCAAACTTGAAAGTATTCTTGATTTTATGTAACTAAAACTTGTAGAATATATGAAGAACACTTAGAACTTGTAGATAGAACTTTAGAGAGATCAATTAGATGAAGAAAATTGAAGAATGAAAGTGTTTGTAGGTGTTTTTGGTCGTTGGTGTATGGATTAGATATAAAGGATATGTAATTTTGTTTTCATGTAAATAAGTCATGAATGATTACTCATATTTTTGTAATTTTATGAGATATTTCATGCTAGTTGCCAAATGATGGTTCCCACATGTGTTAGGTGACTCACATGGGCTGCTAAGAGCTGATCATTGGAGTGTATATACCAATAGTACATACATCTAAAAGCTGTGTATTGTACGAGTACGAATACGGGTGCATACGAGTAGAATTGTTGATGAAACTGAACGAGGATGTAATTGTAAGCATTTTTGTTAAGTAGAAGTATTTTGATAAGTGTATTGAAGTCTTTCAAAAGTGTATAAATACATATTAAAACACTACATGTATATACATTTTAACTGAGTCGTTAAGTCATCGTTAGTCGTTACATGTAAGTGTTGTTTTGAAACCTTTAGGTTAACGATCTTGTTAAATGTTGTTAACCCAATGTTTATAATATCAAATGAGATTTTAAATTATTATATTATCATGATATTATCATGTATGAATATCACTTAATATGATATGTATATATTAAATGTCTTTACAACGATAATCGTTACATATATGTCTCGTTTAAAAATCATTAAGTTAGTAGTCTTGTTTTTACATATGTAGTTCATTGTTAATATACTTAATGATATGTTTACTTATCATAGTATCATGTTAACTATATATATATCCATATATATGTCATCATATAGTTTTTACAAATTTTAACGTTTGTGAATCACCGGTCAACTTGGGTGGTCAATTGTCTATATGAAACATATTTCAATTAATCAAGTCTTAACAAGTTTGATTGCTTAACATGTTGGAAACATTTAATCATGTAAATATCAATCTCAATTAATATATATAAACATGCAAAAGTTCGGGTCACTACAGATGATAGTCCCATCTATCATGCTGTCGTTGCCTGAAATGCTCGTAATCATTCCGGGCTTGCCACTGCTCCATCCGACTAAATCTCTCCCCATTTGTCATATCTACCTCATCTACACGCTGGTAGACGTCAGTCATAGCCTCCCTACTGACATCCCTAATGTCATCCGCTTCCTCCATTTCCTCATCTGATCCTCTCTCTACTTGTGGATGACGACCTTCATAGGGTACTGCCTGGTTTCGTCTGCTCTTTAATACCTTAGCACCCTGATAGACCTTCAATCCTAAAGGCTCAACCTGTTCCCTACATTCCAAAAGTGGACCCCCTTTGTCCCTATCTACAACCAAATACTCTCCAATGAGAGTAACAAAAATACCTACTCCTATTATTCCTCCTTCCTGTATTCCTTCTACCATCTTAGACAAATAAAAACTAACACAGTAAGGGATATTAACAAAGCCTCTTGGGTCTCGAATACACTTTAGGTAAAATAAATCATGTAAGGTCATTTTCTCCTTATTGTGACCTCTCTGTGTAATCGAGTTAGCCAAAAGTCTATGAATTATACGAAGCTCGGCTTTGTTAATATGTAAGTAGGAGTGTTTTCCTCCCAGCGTAAAAACATTATAATCTGACATACGCCTCCAGACGGCGTTCACGTCAAAATTCCTATCTACCCTTCCACCACGATAAATCAAATTCATACAATCAGGTAGTAGTAATTCACTAGGAGTATATATCTGCAAAGCCCTGGCCATGTCCAGCATGGACATCCTGTACATCCTACGGCCAAGTATAAATCTAAGAAAACTTATATCATCTAATCTATCTACATCTGCATTTAACGCTATAGTACTCATAAGCTCAATACACCATTCCTTATATACAGGTCTACGAATGGTGAATAGACGTTCCCAATCGTGAAAAGATGCGGGTATTTCTTCTTCATCTGATCTTCACGCTCCCAGGTGAAGTCGGGTCCTCTACGAGCATTCCATCGAACCTTAACAATTGGTATCTTGTTTTGCTTAAGTCTTTTAACCTCACGATCCATTATTTCGACGGGTTCTTCGATGAATTGAAGTTTTTCGTTGATTTGGATTTCATCTAACGGAATAGTGAGATCTTCTTTAGTAAAATATTTCTTCAAATTCGAGACGTGGAAAGTGTTATGTACAGCCGCGAGTTGTTGAGGTAACTCAAGTCGGTAAGCTACTGGTCTGACACGATCAATAATCTTGAATGGTCCAATATACCTTGGATTTAATTTCCCTCGTTTACCAAATCGAACAACGCCTTTCCAAGGTGCAACTTTAAGCATGACCATCTCTCCAATTTCAAATTCTATATCTTTTCTTTTAATGTCAGCGTAGCTCTTTTGTCGACTTTGGGCGGTTTTCAACCGTTGTTGAATTTGGATGATCTTCTCGGTAGTTTCTTGTATAATCTCCGGACCCGTAATCTGTCTATCCCCCACTTCACTCCAACAAATCGGAGACCTGCACTTTCTACCATAAAGTGCTTCAAACGGCGCCATCTCAATGCTTGAATGATAGCTGTTGTTGTAGGAAAATTCTGCTAACGGTAGATGTCGATCCCAACTGTTTCCGAAATCAATAACACATGCTCGTAGCATGTCTTCAAGCGTTTGTATCGTCCTTTCGCTCTGCCCATCAGTTTGTGGATGATAGGCAGTACTCATGTCTAGACGAGTTCCTAATGCTTGCTGTAATGTCTGCCAGAATCTTGAAATAAATCTGCCATCCCTATCAGAGATAATAGAGATTGGTATTCCATGTCTGGAGACGACTTCCTTCAAATACAGTCGTGCTAACTTCTCCATCTTGTCATCTTCTCTTATTGGCAGGAAGTGTGCTGATTTGGTGAGACGGTCAACTATTACCCAAATAGTATCAAAACCACTTGCAGTCCTTGGCAATTTAGTGATGAAATCCATGGTAATGTTTTCCCATTTCCATTCCGGGATTTTGGGTTGTTGAAGTAGACCTGATGGTTTCTGATGCTCAGCTTTGACCTTAGAACATGTCAAACATTCTCCTACGTATTTAGCAACATCAGCTTTCATACCCGGCCACCAAAAATGTTACTTAAGATCCTTGTACATCTTCCCCGTTCCAGGATGTATTGAGTATCTGGTTTTATGAGCTTCTCTAAGTACCATTTCTCTCATATCTCCAAATTTTGGTACCCAAATCCTTTCAGCCCTATACCGGGTTCCGTCTTCCCGAATATTAAGATGCTTCTCCGATCCTTTGGGTATTTCATCCTTTAAATTTCCCTCTTTTAAAACTCCTTGTTGCGCCTCCTTTATTTGAGTAGTAAGGTTATTATGAATCATTATATTCATAGATTTTACTCGAATGGGTTCTCTGTCCTTCCTGCTCAAAGCATCGGCTACCACATTTGCCTTCCCCGGGTGGTAACAAATCTCAAAGTCATAATCATTCAATAATTCAATCCACCTACGCTGCCTCATATTCAGTTGATTCTGATTAAATATGTGTTGAAGACTTTTGTGGTCGGTATATATAATACTTTTGACCCCATATAAGTAGTGCCTCCAAGTCTTTAATTCAAAAACAACCGCTCCTAATTCCAAATCATGCGTCGTATAATTTTGTTCGTGAATCTTCAATTGTCTAGACGCATAATGTGACGACTCCGTCAAAACACTTAACGGCTCCGTCACTTGGTCCCACAGCTTGATCGAAACTCTATATGAATTTAATAAAACAACCTTGCATTCTTTATTTAAAAATGATTTCCTATAAAGGAAATCTACTAAAATGTATAAGTTTAGAAAAACTATACAATAATACTTTAACCAAAAGTTGATCAAAACAAAGTCAACAAACAACCACTATTTAATGTAACAAAATAGAATGCAAGTTAATGTTTAACAAAAGCTGCCATCATAAATATGCAGACTCTCTAAGCACAGCGGAAGCAATCAATCATGAACCTGAGAATAAAACATGCGAGTAACTGTCAACAAAAATGTTGAGTGAATTATAGGTTTAATATTGCAAACAATATTTAATTTAAACAATAAAAATTTATGTTTGAAAACATAAAAGTCCTTTTTAAACCACCAAATTATATGCTAGAAAACATATAATAAAACATTATTCCATTTTCCGTGAGCCACCTGGTAACCACTTAACCCTTTATTTACCCTTGCCAAACACAATAAATAATATACACCGAACAAGTGTATCTACAACAAAATACGAAGTACTAAACATTCCGATAACAAATTGCTAGCGCGACTAGCTCGAAATGGGGTTGTCAAACCCGATAGATCTATCCATAGGATTCGCGTTCACCAGTAGAAACTAGTGATTACAGTTACCAGACTAGGGAATATTTTTGTTCAACTCACAATGAATAATTTAAACCAACTTTCACTTGTGTCCAGAATATAAAATAAATTGCATGTATTCTCATCCCAAAAGATTTAAAATATAAAAATGGGACTATAACTCACCTTAACAGCAAACGAAGTAACCACACAATTATGCGAACAGCAAATGAAGTAAAGTGATCATGAATGATCACAACGCCGACCTATAAATAAAGCAGGTCGATATAAATAACTAACTTAGGTCAAGTCTTAGTATGATAGCTATTGTACATGTTGCAAGTAGACATAGAACAACACTCAACATGCATCGGTTTGATCGGAACAGCGTACGGATACACACTTTCTATTTTTAGAAAGTTTCTATTTTTAGCACGTTTCCATTTTTGGAAAGTTTTCTATTTTAGGAAAGTTTCTATTTTTGGAAATTTTCCAAATTTAGAAAGTTCTATTTTTAGAAAGTTTTGAAGTTAGGAAAGTTTCCTTATTTAGAAAGTCAACAGAAGTCAACTGAAAGTCAAAGTCAACCAAAAGTCAACTCAAAAGTCAACCTTGGTCAAACATAGTCAACATTAATTTTAAAAGTGCATGTTATAATAATAACATAAGCTATAATGTTTATTAAAGTTAAAAGTGTATAATTAAGTCATAACATAAGTTTAATAAAATTAAAATGAATTACTAAAGTTAACATAAGTTGAAATGATATAATTAATATAACATAAGTATTTAATTAATTAATTAAATATTAGTCATAATATAATTCATATCATAAGTATTAATAATGAATTATTAATCATATCATAAGTTTCTAATTATAATTATTAAATCATAAGTATTTAATAATTAAATTATAATTAAATAATAACTAAGCCTTATAATAATTAAATAATTAATTAATCCTTATCATAAGTCTTATTATAATAATCTCATAATATAAGTTTAATACTTATCATAAGTATTTTCCATTAATAATGAAGTATTATTAATCATATGTTTAATTAAAATGTTAATTAAATCATAAGTATTAATTAAATGATATAATAAATATATATCATAAGTTGTAAATAATAATAATTACTTTTTTTTTTCATAAGTAATTAAATGATAATGAAATCCATTATTTATATCATAAGTTTAATAATTAGTCATAAGTTTTAAATCAAAAGTTAATCGGGTCGTATCCTGAGCCCCGGGTGTCGGTTTTCGGCGAGCCTTACATATATCTCCGCCTAAGCAAACCACCCGACACTTTGATACACTCAAGAACACCCCAAGAACAGTCCACAAGTCGTGATGTACAGCCATTACACTACTTGGAACTTCAATTTAATCAAAAAACGTGTTTTAGACGTAACGGGTGATTCGTGGCTCGGATTGAGATGACCCGAACATGAAAGTTCGCCCCACCATCAGTCCTAACACACTAACACACCCTAAAGTCACCAAATATGGTTACAAAGTCGAACCAAACCTGGTTCATAACAATATCACATTTCAATTTCAACAAAATACCATTTTGATCGAATCTAGGGCTCCGGGAATCGAAACGACACGAATCCGGAGTCTAAAATTAATGTATTGATGAGAGGAACTCATCTAGATACTTTATTTCATGATCAACATCAGTTACATGTACAGAAAATAACAAATACTCCGCTGTCCCAAATTAATCAAACCGAAAAACATGAAATCGAGCAATTCTACGCATACAATCAACATAACAATAACAAATAACTAACATACTATTAAAATAGACATCAAATACAGAAAAAAATAAAGAAAAAAAAATAAAAGTTCTAGGGTTAGGGTTTATACCCTAATCAATAATCAAGTAGTAAGATCGCGTAGAGAACGGAATGAGGAACGCGTTGGTGTTAATTAATCCTTGATCCAAATAATAAAAATTGATGAAGATGATGATGTTTGGGGAGTGCTAGTCGACGGCCAAAAAAAAAGAAAAAGAGGAAGGGAGAAAAAGTTAGAGAGAATTTAGGTTTTGATAAAAATAAATGGAATGTGAAATAATAAGATGGAAAATGGAAAAATGAGGAGTAAACCCCCCTCCCCCTTGAATGGTGCGGCCAAAACTGAATGGGGTGGGCCCCATTTGGGGGCCAACTTGCTAAAAGATTAATTCCTTATGGCCCGAAAGCCCGAACGAATCCAGAAACGCGAAAACGCACGTACGCGATTAAAAATCCGGAAAGATAACAAACGCTCGACGAAAAATAAATATAAATACACTATATAATAATATGATCTTAAAATATCATATTTAAAATATTTAGGATTTAAAAATCCCGAAAGCTCGACCGTTGGTTTGAAAACCGAAAAGATTCGCCGGATGGAAATCCGCGACACGTAGAAACGTATAGTTTAAAATATGAATACAAATATTCATATAACAAATAATAATTAATATATTACTATAAAATAATAATATAGATCATAAAAATGACGTGGCACGAATAACAATTAACGGTCGTTAAATAATTAACGGCAAAAGATAACGGAAAAAGTAGGGTCGTGACAGTACCTTCCCGTTACGGAAATTTCGTCCCGAAATTTAAGCAGGTGCAGGGGTTGACTCAGCATTTGGGAACAAATGCGGGTACTTCTGCCTCATCTAGTCTCCACGCTCCCAAGTGAAATCGGGACCACGTCGTTCCATCTAACTCGAACAATAGGAATTCTACTCTGTTTAAGAGTTTTAACCTTTCGATCCATAATTTCAACAGGTTCCCCAATAAAATGGAGTTGTTTATCAACATGAAGTTCCTCCAAAGGAATAGTTTCACCGGCCTAGGCCAAACACTTCTTCAAATTCGATACATGAAAAACATCGTGAACAGCACTGAGTTCTCGTGGCAACTTCAAACGATAAGCCGCCGGTCCAACTCTCTCAATAATCTCAAAAGGTCCAACAAAACGAGGACTCAACTTTCCCCCTTTTACCAAAACGTATCACGCCCTTCCAAGGCAATACCTTCAACATAACGCGATCACCGACCTGAAATTCAATATCGTTCCTTCTCTTATTGGCATAGCTCTTTTGCCGACTTCTGACGGTTCTCAATCCTTCCTTAATCTGTACGATCTGCTCGGTAGTCTCATGAATAATGTCTGGACCTGTGAGTTGAGCATCCCCAACCTCATTCCAACAGACAGGAGACCTACACTTTCTACCATACAGAGCTTCAAACGGTGCGGCTTTAATACTTGCATGATAGCTGTTGTTATAAGAAAGCTTAGCCAACGACAAGTATCTATCCCTACAATTACCAAAATCAATTACGCACGCCCTCAACATGCCTTCTAACGTTTGGATGGTCCTTTAATTCTGACCGTCCGACGGTGGATGATAAGCGGTGCTCATATCCAATTTAGTTCCCAAAGCATCTTGTAAAGACTGCCAAAACCTCGCCGTAAATCGACTGTCTTGATCCGAAATAATAGATAAGGGAACACCATGCCTCAAAACAATTTCCTTCAATTATAAACGGGTAAGCTTCTCCCTCAAATCAGTTTCCTTAATCGGTAAGAAATGAGCTGATTTTGTGAGTCGGTCACAATCACCCAAATGGCGTCGTAACCACCCACAACTCACAACAACTTCGTAATAAAATCCATTGTAATACCTTCCCACTTCCACTCGGGAATCTCAGGTTGCACCAAAAGTCCAGACGGTTTCTAATGTTCAGCCTTAACCTTAGCACAGGTCAAACAGTTAACCACATACGTAGCCATATCAGCTTTCAAATTAGGCCACCAATACAGCTCCTTAAGATCATGATACATCTTTCCTGAATCAGGATGAATAGAGTACCCATACTTATGAGCCTTATCTAAAACAAGTTTCGTAGATCACCAAACTTCGGAACCCAAAGGCATCCCGCAAAAATACCGAGTGCCATCGGTTCGTACCTCAAACTGTCTACTTAGGCCTTTGACCTTCCCGTTACGAAATTTTCCTCCTTCAAGGCTTTTTGTTGAGCTGCAAGAATATGCCTTGCGAGGTTTGTTCGTATGGTCATATTCAAGGCCCTAAACTTACGAGGTTCAACTCTCTCTTTTCGACTCAAAGCATCGGCTACAACATTGGCCTTTCCAGGATGATATAGAAGTTCAAAATCATAATCGTTCAACGTCTCAACCCATCTTCGCTGTCTCATATTTAGCTGTTTTTGATCAAGAATATGTTGAAGACTTTTGTGATCAGTGTACACTGCACATTTGACCCCATATAAGTAATGTCTCCAATTCTTGAGTGCGAATATAACAACTCCCAATTCTAAATCATGGGTTGTATAATTCTGCTCGTGGATCTTCAACTGACATGACGCATATGCAATAACCTTCTTTCATTGCATCAAAACACACCCAAAGCCTTGACGCGAAGTATCACAATAAACAACAAAATCATAATTACCCTTAGGTAGTGACAATATCAGAGCGGTAGTCAACTTCTTCTTCAAAATTTGAGAAGCAGTCTCTTGTTCATCCTTCCACTCATACTTCTCCCCCTTATGCGTTAAAGCAGTCAGAGGTGTCGCTATACGAGAGAAATCTTGAATGAACCTTCTATAATATCCTACCAATCCTAGAAACTGACGGATCTGAGTAGGAGTTTTCGGAGTTTCCCACTTTTCGATCGCCTCAATCTTAGCAGGATCAACTTGTATTCCCTGTTTACTAACAATGTGACCAAGGAATTGAACTTCTCTTAACCAGAAAGCACACTTAGAGAACTTAGCGTACAACTCTTCTTTTCTCAATAGATCAAGCACTAACTTCAAGTGTTCTTCGTGCTCTTCATCACTCTTAGAATAAATAAGGATGTCGTCAATGAAAACAATAACGAATTTGTCTAAATAAGGTCTGCACACATGGTTCATGAGGTCCATGAACACAGCAGATGCATTTGTCAATCCGAACAGCATAACAAGAAACTCAAAGTGACCGTAACGGGTGCGAAAAGTAGTTTTCGAAACATCAGATTCTTTAACACGCAACTGATGATAACCGGAACGAAGATCGATTTCAGAATAAACGGATAAACCTTGAAGTTGATCGAACAGATCATTAATTCTCGGAAGAGGGTAACGGTTCTTAACTGTAAGCTTGTTCAACTCGCGATAATCAGTACACAATCGGAACGAACCATCTTTCTTCTAAATAAACATAATAGGAGCTCCCCAAGGGGACGAACTGGGATGAATGAAATGTAGTTGCAACAATGAGGGAAGAAATATATGAAGTAGTCACTTCGGTGGCATAGATATTTAAGGCAATTCTCTCGAAGGAGATAACGAGGATCATGGACTTCAAAGTAAATTTTGATTACATTTCCGAAAGGAAGACGTACGAAAGGTGTGATATTTCAACGAGAGTGAACTTCCTTGTACAATGAGCGAGGCAATCTAGGATTCATCCATATTCTTAAATTTATGTGCGGATGAAAAGAACGCGAATCATGGGTTATAAAGAATGGCCGACTCCAGGTTAGATGAATCTCCAAAAATAATTTTGTGCACCTTAAAGTATCGAATCCTAGGATTGATGTTTACGAGGGTGTTGCGGTTGACAGCGAAAATTGAGAGTAGAAACTCCTCAAACGGTCTAGAGTAATATATATCCATGATACCCATTAGAATAACAGTTGGGGTAGAAATCTATCTAGCGCCTTTTCTACAATAGGGTGGGCACCGAGTGTACCCCAGAAAATTGATTTATCGGTCCGTGTTTCGGCCATGTCCAACCATAAGAGATAAAATCTAATGAGCGCAAAGACTCTCCAACAAATTTACAAAGCCGGCCCCCCCAAAGTGGTGTATGAGTTTCTATCAATGAACTTAATGGTAAGTTTCATCCTTAAACGGAGGATGAGGAGAACTGTGATCCAAACACTCGGTAGAGTAATGCGAAAATTCTAATGTAATCAATCAAAGGAGTTTTGAAAAAGCTTGAAACGTCTGATGTAACCCCATAAATGGAACGAAGCTCTTAGTAAATTTAGAAGTATGTACAACGTGTACCATTTTACGTAAATCAATTTGAGTTAACTAAACAACTCAACAAGAGTGGTTTTTAAAATAATTTTGAAGGTATAATTTAGTGTATAATAGCCAAAATAGGTAAGGGTAAATTAGTCCATTTGAATTCATACGTACATATATGATTTTATAAATAGTATACATGACAAAATATTTCATTACTTCTATTCGCCCATAAATCTCGTGAGAACCGCCCAATTGCACAAATGTGTAACAATTTTAATGAAAAGCAGGGTATCCGCATTACAGAGGTTACGAGTTGAAGTAAGATCGTTAAAGCTCGGGTGATGGACTTGAATCGTCTTGCGACATCTAATCAATAAATGCTACGAGGTCATGAAAACCAATGAGTTAAATATTGTTTTGACTATTATCAGGACATAAGTCCTTGGGCCAAAACTCTTCACGTGCGAAGCTGTCACTAACAAGCGAGTTATGAATGATAAAACATAGGGTAAGTAGTTCGGTTAAGACGAGTCTCTCGTATATCAACAAATAAGATAATGAGTATCTTCCTTACTCATGTAACAACGTTAGAATTTCCGAATGAGTGGTGTATAAATTTTCTCTGACTCGCTTTCTATTCCTCATATCACAATATTGGGACTTTTTATGAATTAACGTAATATAATCACGTTGGCCTGACGCCATTATATTTCATTAACTCATA
Source organism: Rutidosis leptorrhynchoides (assembly GCF_046630445.1). Classification (NCBI taxonomy): domain Eukaryota; kingdom Viridiplantae; phylum Streptophyta; class Magnoliopsida; order Asterales; family Asteraceae; genus Rutidosis; species Rutidosis leptorrhynchoides. The sequence continues at coordinate 173,953,752 of NC_092336.1, forward strand.
GTTACATTCCAATATCACTACATAAGGTCAGGACACGTGGTCAACCTCGAATTTCAACACAATTTCCCTAAAACAATTTCTTAACAATGTGCTAAGGATAGCACAAGAGACAAAGACATCGAAAGTAATGAATAGGAGTAATGGTGACATGAAAATGTCTTCGAAGTACCAAGAATCTCTAAAAGTCAAGGATGATGTTTTTCGGTTCAAAAACCAAAGCACATAGGCACAACGGCACAATGGCATGTAATGTAACAAAAATGTTATATACCCAAACACAATAGCTAACATTGAAATGTCGAGCCTTTAGAAGTCAAGAATGACATCTCGCGTAATATAACTCAAACGTTATATACATAACCATAATAGATGACATAGAAATGCCGAGAATTTTAGAACACCTAATGTAACTCAAATGTTATATCAATAAACACAAATTATGACATAGAAATGTCGAGAATTTCAGAAGTCAAGAATGTCACCCCCCCCCCTCGGTTTCACTAACCGAGGTGTTCCCATAAAAGATGAACTCGCATGAGTCGGAGAATACGTTTAAATCGGAATGGGAGTTCCTCCCGGATTCAGAACATAATAGAAATGTATGTATGATAACAATATACATACCAATACGATACAAATAATCACATATAGTAATATATAATAGGCCGGGCTGTAGACTAGACTCACTAATGCACCCTATTGACTCGGGTAACGACATCAATGCAGCCTAATTCCCTACAACCAGAGCTCTGATACCAACTGTGACGACTCCGTCAAAACACTTAACGGCTCCGTCACTTGGTCCCACAGCTTGATCGAAACTCTATATGAATTTAATAAAACAACCTTGCATTCTTTATTTAAAAATGATTTCCTATAAAGGAAATCTACTAAAATGTATAAGTTTAGAAAAACTATACAATAATACTTTAACCAAAAGTTGACCAAAACAAAGTCAACAAACAACCACTATTTAATGTAACAAAATAGAATGCAAGTTAATGTTTAACAAAAGCTGCCATCATAAATATGCAGACTCTCTAAGCACAGCGGAAGCAATCAATCATGAACCTGAGAATAAAACATGCGAGTAACTGTCAACAAAAATGTTGAGTGAATTATAGGTTTAATATTGCAAACAATATTTAATTTAAACAATAAAAATTTATGTTTGAAAACATAAAAGTCCTTTTTAAACCACCAAATTATATGCTAGAAAACATATAATAAAACATTATTCCATTTTCCGTGAGCCACCTGGTAACCACTTAACCCTTTATTTACCCTTGCCAAACACAATAAATAATATACACCGAACAAGTGTATCTACAACAAAATACGAAGTACTAAACATTCCGATAACAAATTGCTAGCGCGACTAGCTCGAAATGGGGTTGTCAAACCCGATAGATCTATCCATAGGATTCGCGTTCACCAGTAGAAACTAGTGATTACAGTTACCAGACTAGGGAATATTTTTGTTCAACTCACAATGAATAATTTAAACCAACTTTCACTTGTGTCCAGAATATAAAATAAATTGCATGTATTCTCATCCCAAAAGATTTAAAATATAAAAATGGGACTATAACTCACCTTAACAGCAAACGAAGTAACCACACAATTATGCGAACAGCAAATGAAGTAAAGTGATCATGAATGATCACAACGCCGACCTATAAATAAAGCAGGTCGATATAAATAACTAACTTAGGTCAAGTCTTAGTATGATAGCTATTGTACATGTTGCAAGTAGACATAGAACAACACTCAACATGCATCGGTTTGATCGGAACAGCGTACGGACACACACTTTCTATTTTTAGAAAGTTTCTATTTTTAGCAGGTTTCCATTTTTGGAAAGTTTTCTATTTTAGGAAAGTTTCTATTTTTGGAAAGTTTCCAAATTTAGAAAGTTCTATTTTTAGAAAGTTTTGAAGTTAGGAAAGTTTCCTTATTTAGAAAGTCAACAGAAGTCAACTGAAAGTCAAAGTCAACCGAAAGTCAACTCAAAAGTCAACCTTGGTCAAACATAGTCAACATTAATTTTAAAAGTGCATGTTATAATAATAACATAAGCTATAATGTTTATTAAAGTTAAAAGTGTATAATTAAGTCATAACATAAGTTTAATAAAATTAAAATGAATTACTAAAGTTAACATAAGTTGAAATGATATAATTAATATAACATAAGTATTTAATTAATTAATTAAATATTAGTCATAATATAATTCATATCATAAGTATTAATAATGAATTATTAATCATATCATAAGTTTCTAATTATAATTATTAAATCATAAGTATTTAATAATTAAATTATAATTAAATAATAACTAAGCCTTATAATAATTAAATAATTAATTAATCCTTATCATAAGTCTTATTATAATAATCTCATAATATAAGTTTAATACTTATCATAAGTATTTTCCATTAATAATGAAGTATTATTAATCATATGTTTAATTAAAATGTTAATTAAATCATAAGTATTAATTAAATGATATAATAAATATATATCATAAGTTGTAAATAATAATAATTACTTTTTTTTTTCATAAGTAATTAAATGATAATGAAATCCATTATTTATATCATAAGTTTAATAATTAGTCATAAGTTTTAAATCAAAAGTTAATCGGGTCGTATCCTGAGCCCCGGGTGTCGGTTTTCGGCGAGCCTTACATATATCTCCGCCTAAGCAAACCACCCGACACTTTGATACACTCAAGAATACCCCAAGAACAGTCCACAAGTCGTGATGTACAGCCATTACACTACTTGGAACTTCAATTTAATCAAAAAACGTGTTTTAGACGTAACGGGTGATTCGTGGCTCGGATTGAGATGACCCGAACATGAAAGTTCGCCCCACCATCAGTCCTAACACACTAACACACCTTAAAGTCACCAAATATGGTTACAAAGTCGAACCAAACCTGGTTCATAACAATATCACATTTCAATTTCAACAAAATACCATTTTGATCGAATCTAGGGCTCCGGGAATCGAAACGACACGAATCCGGAGTCTAAAATTAATGTATTGATGAGAGGAACTCATCTAGATACTTTATTTCATGATCAACATCAGTTACATGTACAGAAAATAACAAATACTCCGCTGTCCCAAATTAATCAAACCGAAAAACATGAAATCGAGCAATTCTACGCATACAATCAACATAACAATAACAAATAACTAACATACTATTAAAATAGACATCAAATACAGAAAAAAATAAAGAAAAAAAAATAAAAGTTTTAGGGTTAGGGTTTATACCCTAATCAATAATCAAGTAGTAAGATCGCGTAGAGAACGGAATGAGGAACGCGTTGGTGTTAATTAATCCTTGATCCAAATAATAAAAATTGATGAAGATGATGATGTTTGGGGAGTGCTAGTCGACGGCCAAAAAAAAAGAAAAAGAGGAAGGGAGAAAAAGTTAGAGAGAATTTAGGTTTTGATAAAAATAAATGGAATGTGAAATAATAAGATGGAAAATGGAAAAATGAGGAGTAAACCCCCCTCCCCCTTGAATGGTGCGGCCAAAACTGAATGGGGTGGGCCCCATTTGGGGGCCAACTTGCTAAAAGATTAATTCCTTATGGCCCGAAAGCCCGAACGAATCCCGAAACGCGAAAACGCACGTACGCGATTAAAAATCCGGAAAGATAACAAACGCGCGACGAAAAATAAATATAAATACACTATATAATAATATGATCTTAAAATATCATATTTAAAATATTTAGGATTTAAAAATCCCGAAAGCTCGACCGTTGGTTTGAAAACCGAAAAGATTCGCCGGATGGAAATCCGCGACACGTAGAAACGTATAGTTTAAAATATGAATACAAATATTCATATAACAAATAATAATTAATATATTACTATAAAATAATAATATAGATCATAAAAATGACGTGGCACGAATAAAAATTAACGGTCGTTAAATAATTAACGGCAAAAGATAACGGAAAAAGTAGGGTCGTGACACATAAGCAATCACCTTCGTTCGTTGCATTAATACACAACCGAGACCTTGCTTTGATGCGTCACAATAAATCACAAAATCATCATTCCCTTCAGGCAATGACAATATAGGTGCCGTAGTTAGCTTTTTCTTCAATAACTGAAACGCTTTCTCTTGTTCATCATTCCATTCAAATTTCTTCCCTTTATGCGTTAATGCAGTCAAGGGTTTTGCTATTCTGGAAAAGTCTTGGATGAACCTTCTGTAGTAACCAGCTAGTCCTAAAAATTGGCGTATGTGTTTCGGAGTTTTCGGGGTTTCCCACTTTTCAACAGTTTCTATCTTTGCCGGATCCACCTTAATACCTTCTTTGTTCACTATGTGACCGAGGAATTGAACTTCTTCCAACCAAAATGCACACTTTGAAAACTTAGCGTACAATTCTTCCTTCCTCAATACTTCTAACACCTTTCTCAAATGTTCACCGTGTTCTTGGTCATTCTTTGAGTAAATAAGTATGTCATCAATGAAAACAATGACAAACTTGTCAAGGTATGGTCCACACACTCGGTTCATAAGGTCCATGAACATAGCTGGTGCATTAGTTAAACCAAATGGCATGACCATAAACTCGTAATGACCGTAACGTGTTCTGAAAGCAGTCTTTGGAATATCATCTTCTTTCACCCGCATTTGATTATACCCGGAACGTAAGTCAATCTTTGAATAAACAGACGAGCCTTGTAGTTGATCAAATAAGTCGTCGATTCTCGGTAGTGGGTAGCGGTTCTTGATGGTAAGTTTGTTCAAATCTCGGTAGTCGATACACAACCTGAATGTACCATCTTTCTTCTTGACAAACAAAACAGGAGCTCCCCACGGTGATGTGCTTGGTCGAATGAAACCACGCTCTAAAAGTTCTTGTAATTGGCTTTGCAGTTCTTTCATCTCGCTGGGTGCGAGTCTGTAAGGAGCACGAGCTATTGGTGCAGCTCCTGGTACAAGATCTATTTGAAATTCAACGGATCGATGTGGGGGTAATCCCGGTAATTCTTTCGAAAATACATCGGGAAATTCTTTTGCAATGGGAACATCATTGATGCTCTTTTCTTCAGTTTGTACTTTCTCGACGTGTGCTAGAATAGCATAGCAACCTTTTCTTATTAGTTTTTGTGCCTTCAAATTACTAATAAGATGTAGCTTCGTGTTGCCCTTTTCTCCGTACACCATTAAGGGTTTTCCTTTTTCTCGTATAATGCGAATTGCATTTTTGTAACAAACGATCTCTGCTTTCACTTCTTTCAACCAGTCCATACCGATTATCACATCAAAACTCCCTAACTCTACTGGTATCAAATCAATCTTAAATGTTTGGCTAACCAGTTTAATTTCTCGATTCCGACATATATTATCTGCTAAAATTAATTTACCATTTGCTAATTCGAGTAAAAATTTACTATCCAAAGGCGTCAATGGACAACTTAATTTAGCACAAAAATCTCTACTCATATAGCTTCTATCTGCACCCGAATCAAATAAAACGTAAGCAGATTTATTGTCAATAAGAAATGTACCCGTAACAAGCTCCGGTTCTTCCTGTGCCTCTGCCGCATTAATATTGAAAACTCTTCCGCGGCCTTGTCCATTCGTGTTCTCTTGGTTCGGGCAATTTCTAATAATGTGGCCTGGTTTTCCACATTTATAACAAACTACATTGGCATAACTTGCTCCAACACTACTTGCTCCACCATTACTCGTTCCGAAACCATTTGTTCCTTTCATTCTATTAACCCCTGGTCCGTAGACCTCACACTTCGCCGCGCTATGACCATTTCTTTTACACTTGTTGCAAAATTTGGTGCAGAACCCCGAGTGATACTTTTCACACCTTTGGCATAGCTGCTTCTGATTGTTGTTGTTGTTGTTGCGGTTATTATTGTTGTTGGGATGATTGTTGTAGTTGTTGTTGTTGTTGTTGTTGTTGGGCCGTTTGTTGTAGTTGCGATTGATGTTGCGATTGTTGGGATAATTGTTACGATTATTGTTGTAATTGCTGTTGTTGTTGTATTGGTGATTCTTATCACCATTTTCCTCCCACTTTCTTTTGACTTGCTTCACATTGGCCTCTTCATTAGTCTGTTCTTTAATTCTTTCTTCAATCTGGTTCACTAGTTTGTGAGCCATTCTACATGCCTGTTGTATGGAGGCGGGCTCGTGTGAACTTATATCTTCTTGGATTCTTTCCGGTAATCCTTTCACAAACGCGTCGATCTTCTCTTCCTCATCTTCGAACGCTCTCGGACACAATAGGCACAATTCTGTGAATCGTCTTTCGTACGTGGTAATATCAAATCCTTGGGTTCGTAACCCTCTAAGTTCTGTCTTGAGCTTATTGACCTCGGTTCTGGGACGGTACTTCTCGTTCATCAAGTGCTTGAATGCTGACCACGGTAGTGCGTACGCATCGTCTTGTCCCACTTGCTCTAGATAGGTATTCCACCATGTTAACGCAGAACCTGTGAAGGTATGCGTAGCGTACTTCACTTTGTCCTCTTTAGTACACTTACTTATGGCAAACACCGATTCGACCTTCTCGGTCCACCGTTTCAATCCGATCGGTCCTTCGGTTCCATCAAATTCCAAAGGTTTGCAGGCAGTGAATTCTTTGTAGGTGCATCCTACACGATTTCCTGTACTGCTAGATCCAAGGTTATTGTTGGTATGTAGCGCAGCCTGTACTGCGGCTATGTTTGAAGCTAGAAAAGTACGAAATTCCTCTTCATTCATATTCACGGTGTGTCGAGTAGTCGGTGCCATTTCCTTCAAAATAGTCAAATGGAACAAGTTAATCATACAGAATATTAAGAGTAGTTAATAGTATTTCGTAGCATAATATGAACTCATTTATAAAAGCTTTTTCTTCATATTAGCGTTTTATAAGTTTAAATGAGGGTAGTACCTACCCGTTAAGTTCATACTTAATAGCTAATATACAATTCAACTACTACAATTCTATATGAAAAACTGATTATAATAATATTTCGCGTTCAAACTTTTACACAATATTTTACAAACTTACAATACCGCTTATTTTACATATATCATGAAATATAGCACACAATAAATTTGATACAAGATGGTTGTGAAGATAATTCTAGTTAGTACACAAGTCGTTCAGCAAAGGCAATAAAGACACGTAATTCATACGTCCAGAAACAAGTCATGCATTCTGGTTTTACTAGGATTACTTCCCATCCTTGGTCTTGTGGAACATAACTGTTATGGCCGTTGATAAGACAGCGTGTTGTAACGTCGTCAAAGGGACGAGGGTTACGTAATGTCCAACAGTCCCGTAACAATCTAAAAACCTCATTTCTTACCCCAATTACCGACTCCGTCACTTGTGGGAACGTTTTGTTTAATAGTTGTAGCCCGATGTTCTTGTTCTCACTTTGGTGAGAAGCGAACATTACTAATCCGTAAGCATAACATGCTTCTTTATGTTGCATGTTAGCCACTTTTTCTAAATCACGAAGTCCAATATTCAGATATATTGAGTCAAAATAATTTCTTAACCCATTGCGTAAAATAGCATTTGGGTTCCCCGCAATATATGCGTCAAAGTAAACACATCGTAACTTATGGATTTCCCAATGTGATATCCCCCATCTTTTGAACGAAAGCCTTTTATAAACCAAGGCATTCTTGGAATGTTCTTCGAATGTCTTACAAACTGATCTTGCCTTAAATAGTTGTGCCGAAGAATTCTGACCGACTCTAGACAAGATTTCATCAATCATGTCTCCGGGTAGGTCTCTTAAAATATTGGGTTGTCTATCCATTTTGTGTTTTTATACTGTAAAATAGGCAAGAGTTAGATTCATAAAAAAAATACTTATTAATACAAGCAATTTTTACATATATCATAAAGCATAAGCACACTATATTACATATATTACACCACACGAATACAACTATCTTATTCCGACTCGCTTGTTTCTTCTTCTTCGGTTTTGGTTCGTTTTGCCAAGTTTCTATGGATATATGATGTTCCCCTAATACGAGCTGTCGTTTTCCACATTGGTTTAGAAAAACCTGGTGGTTTAGAGGTTCCCGGGTCATTGTTACAACTTAAGGACTTCGGGGGTTGACGATACATATAAAGTTCATCGGGGTTGGAATTAGATTTCTCTATTTTTATGCCCTTTCCCTTATTATTTTCTTTTGCCTTTTTAAATTCAGTTGGGGTAATTTCTATAACATCATCAGAATTCTCGTCGGAATCCGATTCATCGGAGAATTGGTAATCCTCCCAATATTTTGCTTCCTTGGCGGAAACACCATTGACCATAATTAACCTTGGTCGGTTGGTTGAGGATTTTCTTTTACTTAACCTTTTTATTATTTCCCCCACCGGTTCTATTTCTTCATCCGGTTCCGATTCTTCTTCGGTTCCGATTCTTCTTCCGGTTCCGACTCTTCTTCCGGTTCCTCTTCGGGAACTTGTGAATCAGTCCACGAATCATTCCAATTTACATTTGACTCTTCATTATTATTAGGTGAGTCAATGGGACTTGTTCTAGAGGTAGACATCTATCACATAATATCAAACGCGTTAGGAGATTAATATATCACATAATATTCACATGTTAAAAATATATAGTTTCTAACAAAATTTGTTAAGCAAACATTTTTCAAGTAAACACGGTCGAAGTCAAGACTCACTAATGCATCCTAACAACTCGATAAGACACACTAATGCAAAATTCTGGTTCTCTAAGACCAACGCTCGGATACCAACTGAAATGTCCCGTTCTTATTGATTAAAAACGTTCCATATTAATTGATTTCGTTGCGAGGTTTTGACCTCTATATGAGACGTTTTTCAAAGACTGCATTCATTTTTAAAACAAACCATAACCTTTATTTCATAGATAAAGGTTTTAAAAAGCTTTACGTAGATTATCAAATAATGATAATCTAAAATATCCTGTTTACACACGACCATTACATAATGGTTTACAATACAAATATGTTACAAAAAAATAAGTTTCTTGAATGCAGTTTTTACACAATATCATACAAGCATGGACTCCAAATCTCGTCCTTATTTAAGTATGCGACAGCGGAAGCTCTTAATAATCACCTGAGAATAAACATGCTTAAAACGTCAACAAAAATGTTGGTGAGTTATAGGTTTAACCTATATATATCAAATCATAATAATAGACCACAAGATTTCATATTTCAATACACATCCCATACATAGAGATAAAAATCATTCATATGGTGAACACCTGGTAACCGACATTAACAAGATGCATATATAAGAATATCCCCATCATTCTGGGACACCCTTCGGATATGATATAAATTTCGAAGTACTAAAGCATCCGGTACTTTGGATGGGGTTTGTTAGGCCCAATAGATCTATCTTTAGGATTCGCGTCAATTAGGGTGTCTGTTCCCTAATTCTTAGATTACCAGACTTAATAAAAAGGGGCATATTCGATTTTGATAATTCAACCATAGAATGTAGTTTCACGTACTTGTGTCTATTTTGTAAATCATTTATAAAACCTGCATGTATTCTCATCCCAAAAATATTAGATTTTAAAAGTGGGACTATAACTCACTTTCACAGATTTTTACTTCGTCGGGAAGTAAGACTTGGCCACTGGTTGATTCACGAACCTATAACAATATATACATATATATCAAAGTATGTTCAAAATATATTTACAACACTTTTAATATATTTTGATGTTTTAAGTTTATTAAGTCAGCTGTCCTCGTTAGTAACCTACAACTAGTTGTCCACAGTTAGATGTACAGAAATAAATCGATAAATATTATCTTGAATCAATCCACAACCCAGTGTATACGTATCTCAGTATTGATCACAACTTAAACTATATATATTTTGGAATCAACCTCAACCCTGTATAGCTAACTCCAACATTCACATATAGAGTGTCTATGGTTGTTCCGAAATATATATAGATGTGTCGACATGATAGGTTGAAACATTGTATACGTGTCTATGGTATCTCAAGATTACATAATATACAATACAAGTTGATTAAGTTATAGTTGGAATAGATTTGTTACCAATTTTCACGTAGCTAAAATAGGAAAAATTATCCAATCTTGTTTTACCCATAACTTCTTCATTTTAAATCTGTTTTGAGTGAATCAAATTGCTATGGTTTCATATTGAACTCTATTTTATGAACCTAATCAGAAAAAGTATAGGTTTATAGCCGGAAAAATAAGTTACAAGTCGTTTTTGTAAAGGTATTCATTTCAGTCGAAAGAACGACGTCTAGATGACCATTTTAGAAAACATACTTCCACTTTGAGTTTAACCATAATTTTTGGATATAGTTTCATGTTCATAATAAAAATCATTTTCTCATAATAACAACTTTTAAATCAAATTTTATCATAGTTTTTAATTAACTAACCCAAAACAGCCCGCGGTGTTATTACGACGGCGTAAATCCGGTTTTACGGTGTTTTTCGTGTTTCCAGGTTTTAAATCATTAAGTCAGCATATCATATAGATATAGAACATGTGTTTAGTTGATTTTAAAAGTCAAGTTAGAAGGATTAACTTTTGTTTGCGAACAAGTTTAGAATTAACTAAACTATGTTCTAGTGATTACAAGTTTAAACCTTCGAATAAGATAGCTTTATATGTATAAATCGAATGATGTTATGAACATTATTACTACCTTAAGTTCCTTGGATAAACCTACTGGAAAAGAGAAAAATGGATCTAGCTTCAATGGATCCTTGGATGGCTCGAAGTTCTTGAAGCAGAATCATGACACGAAAATAAGTTCAAGTAAGATCATCACTTGAAATAAGATTGTTATAGTTATAGAAATTGAACCAAAGTTTGAATATGATTATTACCTTGTATTAGAATGATAACCTACTGTAAGAAACAAAGATTTCTTGAGGTTGGATGATCACCTTACAAGATTGGAAGTGAGCTAGCAAACTTGAAAGTATTCTTGATTTTATGTAACTAGAACTTGTAGAATTTATGAAGAACACTTAGAACTTGAAGATAGAACTTGAGAGAGATCAATTAGATGAAGAAAATTGAAGAATGAAAGTGTTTGTAGGTGTTTTTGGTCGTTGGTGTATGGATTAGATATAAAGGATATGTAATTTTGTTTTCATGTAAATAAGTCATGAATGATTACTCATATTTTTGTAATTTTATGAGATATTTCATGCTAGTTGCCAAATGATGGTTCCCACATGTGTTAGGTGACTCACATGGGCTGCTAAGAGCTGATCATTGGAGTGTATATACCAATAGTACATACATCTAAAAGCTGTGTATTGTACGAGTACGAATACGGGTGCATACGAGTAGAATTGTTGATGAAACTGAACGAGGATGTAATTGTAAGCATTTTTGTTAAGTAGAAGTATTTTGATAAGTGTATTGAAGTCTTTCAAAAGTGTATAAATACATATTAAAACACTACATGTATATACATTTTAACTGAGTCGTTAAGTCATCGTTAGTCGTTACATGTAAGTGTTGTTTTGAAACCTTTAGGTTAACGATCTTGTTAAATGTTGTTAACCCAATGTTTATAATATCAAATGAGATTTTAAATTATTATATTATCATGATATTATCATGTATGAATATCTCTTAATATGATATATATACATTAAATGTCTTTACAACGATAATCGTTACATATATGTCTCGTTTAAAAATCATTAAGTTAGTAGTCTTGTTTTTACATATGTAGTTCATTGTTAATATACTTAATGATATGTTTACTTATCATAGTATCATGTTAACTATATATATATCCATATATATGTCATCATATAGTTTTTACAAGTTTTAACGTTCGTGAATCACCGGTCAACTTGGGTGGTCAATTGTCTATATGAAACATATTTCAATTAATCAAGTCTTAACAAGTTTGATTGCTTAACATGTTGGAAACATTTAATCATGTAAATATCAATCTCAATTAATATATATAAACATGGAAAAGTTCGGGTCACTACAGATGATAGTCCCATCTATCATGCTGTCGTTGCCTGAAATGCTCGTAATCATTCCGGGCTTGCCACTGCTCCATCCGACTAAATCTCTCCCCGTTTGTCATATCTACCTCATCTACACGCTGGTAGACGTCAGTCATAGCCTCCCTACTGACATCCCTAATGTCATCCGCTTCCTCCATTTCCTCATCTGATCCTCTCTCTACTTGTGGATGAAGACCTTCATAGGGTACTGCCTGGTTTCGTCTGCTCTTTAATACCTTAGCACCCTGATAGACCTTCAATCCTAAAGGCTCAACCTGTTCCCTACTTTCCAAAAGTGGACCCCCTTGGTCCCTATCTACAACCAAATACTCTCCAATGAGAGTAACAAAAATACCTCCTCCTATTATTCCTCCTTCCTGTATTCCTTCTACCATCTTAGACAAATAAAAACCAACACGGTAAGGGATATTAACAAAGCCTCTTGGGTCTTGAATACACTTTAGGTAAAATAAATCATGTAAGGTCATTTTCTCCTTATTGTGACCTCTCTGTGTAATCGAGTTAGCCAAAAATCTATGAATTATACGAAGCTCGGCTTTGTTAATATGTAAGTAGGAGTGTTTTCCTCCCAGCGTAAAAACATTATAATCTGACATACGCCTCCAGACGGCGTTCACATCAAAATTCCTATCTACCCTTCCACCACGATAAATCAAATTCATACAATCAGGTAGTAGTAATTCACTAGGAGTATATATATGCAAAGCCCTGGCCATGTCCAGCATGGACATCCTGTACTTCCTACGGCCAAGTATAAATCTAAGAAAACTTATATCATCTAATCTATCTACATCTGCATTTAACGCTATAGTACTCATAAGCTCAATACACCATTCCTTATATACAGGTCTACGAATGGGGAATAGACGTTCCCAATCGTGAAAAGAAGAGCTGCCATACCTTTGGATCAAATGTTGTCTAACTGAGTTAGCAAGTTGGACCCTTTCCAAAGGCTCCCAATCGATTACCCTTGGCACTTCTACATTTTTCAGTATCAGTTTGAATTTGTTACTTTGATATGTTGGGTAATCTCTCCAGCTTCTATCGAATCTTAGATTAGGATGCAACGTGTGTTCAGGAATCGTTGGGTATTCTACTGGCAGATGCATCAGAAATACTATGAAGGCATCAAAAAATTGTAGCAGATCATAATGTGGAACGTGTTCATCAGGTTGTTGTTGTGGTTCCTGTTGTTGCTCCGGTTCAGGTTCATATTGCATTTCTGGTTTAGGTTCTGGAGCAGGTTGCCTGGATGATGATGTTGCACCATCAGTATCTGTAAATCTCTGCAAAACACATTAGACACAAAATTTGTGCATCCAAATATGCATTAGTGTTAGCAAAATAACAAATTGAAACAATTACAATAACATGTTAAATCAAAATTAAACTTATACACATTTTCACAATTTTTTTTTTTACAATTCTACACTTTTTTAAATAAGCATATATGAAAATGTTTACAAAGTTCATAAGCATTTAACTCAAATAACATGTTAAAACAACCATTACTAGTAATTAAACAAGTTTCAAATGGCATTTACATCAATTTAATCAAGTTCATGAATTTTATACCTAAAAAGTCCACTTTAATTCTCAAAAATCATGTTTATGATCAAAGTTTGGATCATTTATCTACCTAAACATGTTACATTACTTAATTTAGCAATAATTCGTGACAAAAATCGGCCATAACCTGTTTATATCAAAAAACCCCAAATTGCTCAAGAACACAAACCCTAGATTCCTAAAAATTTTAAAGTTTTTGGCTTCAAATCATGTTAAATAGCATCAATCTAGGTTATACATGCATAAAATACTAACAATTTAACTCTAATTACACTAGAAATTAACAAAATCAAATTAGGTAAAATATAGTTCAAGAACACTAAAAATCAAATTTGAAGAGGTTTAGGGGTGAAATTGTTACCCTTCTTGATAAATTTCTTATCAAATTCATGTTTAGAGCGGATTGTAGCGAGAAATTTGGTGAAATTTAGTGAAAAAAAGATGAAATTTGAGAGGTTTTGGGGTGTATGTTCGTGTATTTGTGTGTGTGTTTGTGAAAGAGCAGCAGCTCGCTGAGCTTTATGTTTCTGGCCAGTTTTTCAGCCTCATGCTATCGCATGAGGTTACAGGGTAAATCTCATGCGATCGCATGAGGTCCCTTTTTTTTTTTTTATAAAACCTTTAACTTATTAAAATAAATAATTAATTAAATTTAAAATTTTGTTTTTTTTAGGATGAGGGCGTTTCGGATCGTTATCCTAGTCCGTCCCTCGACAAAATTTTAAAATTTGTCAATTCAAAGCTCAGTTTTAAAAACAAAGATTTTTGGGTTTTTTTTAAATGTTTTTGGAATACTTTAATTCAATAAGATTAAAAATAATGATAACAAAAATTCTCGTCCCTCACTTGGGTAGAGCAATTTCGGTTCAACGACCTAGTTTTCAACTCACGAAGAATTTTAAAAATCATATTTTTAACTTAGTGAAATAAAGTAAATTTTTTGTTTTTAAATTCACACCAAACTTAAATTTAAAATGCATAAAATTAAAAATTCATATTATTAAAATTTTAAAAATTCACACCAAATTTATATTATAATTTTGTTTTTATACATACAAACTTATATTAAAAACATAAATTTTTCAAATATTTACAAACTTAAATATATTGATTTAAAAAGTTTACAATAATAATTTAATATTAATATATTAATTTTAAAAACAAAGTAAAAATAAAAATTAAAAATCTTTTTGATCTTTTATCCCACTTTAATCAATCAAATATTATCAAAAATATACGCCCCTCTTTTCGGTAAAGTAATTTCGGCTATATTACCTAGTTTTACTCCTGACGAATTTCTGAAATATTTTGGGTTGATTGATTAAAGATATTTATATCTTAAGAATAAACGGTAAATTTTACAGTGATGTAATAAATTTTTGTATGATATCAATAATTTCGGTCGCAAAACCTTATTTTATTGAATACCAATTTAATACTTTATAGCGAACGATTCAGCGTTTATTATCAAAAGGTTAAAAGCAATAAAATAAAAATAAAAACTGTACATACTTACCTGTGAGATAGAATTCTCAGTGACCTGCTTTAGCCCACTCATAAGATAGTCGGACTAATTGGTTTTCCATAGCTACATAGGCATAACCTCGAGCATTCAACAATTTTTCTTCGAAACATATGAACGGTCCTTCTCTACATAAAGTAACGAACTCGGTATTGGAATATGTCTGATTCGTCGAGCATTTTCCTTCGTGTGACCATTTTCCGCATTTGTGACATCTTTCAAGGTGTCGTGCTCATTTTTTCGCTGCGGATTTTGATTTTCCTTTACCAAAATGTAACTTATTATGATCGTTTCTGAGTTCTTTTCTTACTCCGTCCAATTTGGCTCTTATTACTGATACCAGGTCACTCGGGAGTGTGTCATTATTACGTTTAGTGATCAAAGCGTGTAGCATTAGACCATGGTTCAGATCAAAGGAATTCTTCATCTCGTATAACCTAAAAAAATAAAAATTCAGAATGGGGGAGAAGACTAGTTCTTTAGGGTCTGTTAGGGAAAGATCATTCGGATTCCATTCTCGAGAACTACATGAAAATAGAATATCTAACTCTAATAGAAATACATATTACCCTAAAAAGATTCGAATCTCCCCATACTTAGTTAGCTGTGGTGTCGAAATTATGATTAACTTCGTTGTCAACTTCCATCAGACCATGTATGTAATGTTTAACTCTGTGGCCATTAACTTTAAATTCAATCCCATTTGAATTTATTAACTCTATTGTTCCGTATAGGAAAACTCTTTTGACTATAAATGGTCCAGACCATCTTGCTTTCAATTTTCCAGGAAATAGCTTGAATCGTGAATTAAAAAGAAGAACTCTGTCTCCTTCTTTAAATTCTTTTGAACTTCTGATTCTTTTATCATGCCATTTCTTCATTCTTTCTTTATAGATTAACGAATTTTCGTATGCTTCATGTCTTAATTCTTCTAATTCGTTTAGTTGACTTAATCGTAGACGTCCGGATTCATGTAAATCAAGATTACATGTCTTCAAAGCCCAAAATGCTTTGTGTTCAATTTCTACTGGAAGATGACATGCTTTTCCGTAAACGAGTTTGAAAGGTGTGGTTCCAATTGGAGTTTTATAGGCTGTTCTAAAAGCCCAGAGTGCATCCTCCAATTTAATGGACCATTCCTTCGGATTTGATCCTACGGTTTTCTCTAGAATACGTTTTAATGCTCGATTGGTATTTTCAACTTGTCTACTTGTTTGTGGATGATAAGCAGTTGAGATTTTATGAGTTACTCCATATCTTTTGAGAACTTTCTCAAGTTGATTGTTACAAAAATGAGTACCCCGATCACTTATTAAAGCTTTCGGTGTTCCAAACCTTGCAAAAAGACGTTTTAAAAAGTTGACTACAACTCGTGCATCGTTAGTTGGAAGAGCTTGTGCTTCTGCCCATTTAGATACATAATCAAGGGCAACGAGAATGTAGAGATTATTATGAGATTTTGAAAATGGACCCATAAAGTCAATACCCCAAATGTCAAATACTTCACATACTTGAATGACATTTTGTGGCATTTCATCACGTTGACTTATTTTTCCGGCCCTTTGACATGCATCACAGGATTTGCAAAGAAGGTGTGCGTCTTTGAAAATTGTAGGCCAATAGAATCCAGCATCGTAAATTTTTCTTGCTGTAAGTTGAGGCCCATAATGCCCTCCTGTTGGTCATGTGTGACAATGGTTTAAGATTTGACTGGCTTCATCTCCGAATACATATCGTCGTATTATTCCATCGGGACAACTTTTAAACAAATGTGGATCTTCCCAGAAATAGTGTTTTATATCACTAAAGAATTTCTTTCGTTTTTGGTACGACAATCCTTTTTCAAGGAATCCACATACTAAGTAGTTTGCATAGTCTGCAAACCATTGAATTTCATTATAATCTATCTTCAATAGATATTCATCAGGAAAGTTGTCTTGTATGGTCGATTCATTTAGAACTTCTAATTCAGGATTTTCAAGACGAGAAAGATGATCAGCGGCGAGATTTTCTGCTCCCTTTTTATCTCGGATTTCAATATCGAACTCTTGTAAGAGTAAGATCCAACAGATTAATCTTGGTTTAGCATCTTGTTTCGAAAATAGGTATCTAAGAGCAGAATGGTCAGTATAGACCACCGTTTTAGCTAGAACGAGATATGAACGAAATTTGTCAAAAGCAAAGACAATAGCAAGGAGTTCTTTTTCAGTAGTTGTATAATTCATTTGTGCTCCTTGTAATGTCTTACTATCATAATAAATAGGTTGAAATCGTTTTTCAATCCTTTGTCCTAAAACGGCTCTCATTGCAAAATCACTTGCATCGCACATTAGTTCAAACGGTAGATTTCAATTTGGAGTTATCATGATCGGCGCATTAGTGAGTTTTTCTTTAATAATATTAAAAGATTTAATGCATTCATCTGAAAAGATGAATGGAGCATCCTTTTCTATGAGTTTATTCATAGGAGTGGCAATTTTAGAAAAATCTTTTATGAAACGTCGGTAAAAATCGGCATGCCCTAGAAAACTCCTAACTCCTCTAACATTAGTGGGATGTACTTTATCTCTATCCACTTCAATTCCTTTCTTTAAAATTTTATGACCAAGAACGATGCCTTCTTTAACCATGAAATGGCATTTCTCCCAATTAAGTACTAGATTTGATTGCTCGCATCTAATAAGCATTCGTTCAAGATTAACTAGACATGATTCAAATGTATCACCGAAGACTAAAAAGTCATCCATGAAAACTTCCATGCATTCTTCTATCATGTCGTGAAAAATCGCCATCATGCACCTTTGAAAGGTTGCAGGGGCGTTGCAAAGTCTAAATGGCATGCGTTTGTAAGCAAAAGTACCATAAGGGCACGTGAACGTGGTTTTCTCTTGGTCCTCGGGTGCTATTGGAATTTGAAAATATCCGGAAAAACCGTCAAGAAAACAATAGTAACTATTTTCGGCTAATCTTTCCAACATTTGATCAATGAAAGGTAAGGGAAAGTGATCTTTTCTGGTGGCGTCATTTAATTTTCTATAATCAATACAAACACGCCATCCTGTTACAGTCCTAGTAGGAATACGCTCATTTTTCTCATTTGTGATGACAGTCATGCCACCCTTCTTAGGTACGCATTGAACTGGGCTTACCCATGGACTATCAGAGATTGGATAAATTAAACCTGCATCTAGCAGTTTAATAATTTCTTTCTTAACAACATCTTGCATATTAGGATTTAGTCTTCGTTGGTGTTGCACATACGTTTTATGACCTTCTTCCATAAGGATTTTATGTGTGCAATACGAAGGACTTATTCCTTTAATATCATGAATTTTCTATGCAATAGCTGGTTTATGAGCTTTTAGCACATAAATGAGTTGTGATTTTTCATTTTCAATAAGAGAAGACGATATTATTACAGGTAATTCAGATTCACCATGTAAATAAGCGTATTCCAAATGGTTTGGAAGTGGTTTTAACTCTAATGTCAGTGGTTCTTCTATCGATGATTTATATCGATATCTGTCTTCTTCTTTTAGCATTTGAATTTTTTCTGTTGTTGGTTCATATCCATTAGCCATAAGCGTAGCTAACATTTCAGTTTCATCAATTGGTTCAGTTCCTTCTCCTAAAGAACATTCTCCTGTTCCTTGTATTCTGGAAATTCTTCTAACAATTCTACATGTGAATCTATAGTTTGAATATAATAACATGTATCATCTGCAGATTGCGGTTGTTGCATTGCTCTATCCACATAAAAGGTAATACTCTCGTCCTCTATACTTAGAGTCAGTTTCTTACCGAACACGTCTATTATTGCTTTGGCCGTTTTTAAGAATGGTCTTCCTAATATGAGAGGAACTCGAGAATCATCTTCCATATCCAGAATAACAAAATCTACTGGAAATACTAAAGTACCAACTTTAACTAGCATGTTCTCCATTATCCCTCTAGGATATTTTACTGATCTATCTGCTAGTTGTATACTTATTCGTGTTGGTTTCAATTCTCCAAGGTCTAGTTTAGCATATAGTGAATATGGCATTAAATTTATACTAGCACCTAAGTCTGCCAATGCTTCTATTGAACTAAGACTACCCAGAAAACATGGAATTGTGAAACTTCCTGGATCTGATAATTTTTCTGGTATCTTATTCAATAGCACTGCAGAACAATTAGCATTCATAGTAACAGCCGAGAGTTCTTCCATTTTCTTTCTATTTGTGATTAGATCTTTCAAGAATTTAGCATATCTAGGCATTCCTGAAATCACATCGATGAAAGGAAGATTTACATTTATTTGTTTAAACATATCCAAGAATTTGGATTGCTCGGCTTCAAGTCTCTCTTTTCTCATTTTACTAGGGTAAGGAAGTGGTGGTTGGTATGGTTTAACATAAGGTTTAGCTTTAACTGTGTTATCTTCATTAACCTTTTCAACTACCGGTTATGTTTCCTTATCTCGCTCAGGTTGTAGTTCTTGTGGAGTAGGAATAGCTTCATCAGAAATTATAGGTATTTCCGGTGGTTTAAGTGTAATACCACTTCTTGTGGTAATGGCTTTAGCTGTTTCATTCCGGGGGTTAGCATTTGTATCACTAGGTAAACTTCCTGGTTTTCTTTCACCTATCAACCTTGCTAGGTTGCTTACTTCTTGTTCAAGATTTTGAATAGAAGCTTGTTGATTTCTAAATGCTTGAGCATTTTGTTCATTAGTTTGTTTCTGAGATGTGAAAAACTGAGTTTGAGATTCAACTAGCTTCGACATCATATCTTCTAAATTTGGCTTTTTATCATCGGTTTGTGGTGGTTTATTTTGAAAAATAGGTCTTTGCTGATTGTAAGTATTATTGGATACTTGTTGATTGCTAGGACCTTGTTGATTGTTGTATGGAACATTTCGGTTATAATTCTAGTTTTGATTGTAGATTGGTCTTGGCGGTTGATAATTATTCTGATAATTATTTCCAGGCCTTTGGTTTATGTATGAAACATTTTCTCTTTGTTCCATTGTTAGTTCAATACTGAGACAATATTTTGTTAAATGTGTTCCTCCACACTGCTCACAACTAATTCGTATTGAGTGAATATCTTTAGTCATCTTTTCCATTCGTCTCTCGATAGCATCTATCTTTGCGGAAATGAAATCAAAGTCATGGCTAGAATCGGCTCTAGCTGCTTTAGATGATCTAACGATATCTTTTTCTTGATGCCACTCATGTGAGTGAGAAGCAGTGTTATCAATAATTTTATAAGCGTCAGTTGCGGTTTTCTTCATAATAGAACCACCAGCTGCTATATCTATGTCTTTTCTTGTAGTGATGTCACATCCTTGGTAGAATATTTATACTATTTGACAGGTGTCTAAACCATGTTGCGGACATCCTCTCAATAACTTTCCAAATCTTGTCCACGCTTCATATAGAGTTTCATTTGGCTTTTGCGTGAACGTAACAATTTCTCCTTGATGTCTCACGGCTTTAGATGCCGGAAAGAATTATTTAAGAAATTTTTCAACTAAAACGTCCCATGTATCAATCGCCCCTTCAGGTAACGATTCTAACCAATCTTTGGCTTCTCCCTTAAAAGTCCAGGGAAATAACATGAGATATATCTGTTCATCCTCTACTTCTCTTATTTTAAATAGAGTACAGATCCTATTAAAGGTACGAAGATGTTCGTTTGGATCTTCCTTCGGCGCACCACTAAATTGACATTGATTAGTTACCATATGTAGGATTTGTCCTTTGATTTCATAATCTGGCGCATTAATGTCTGGTTGAGTAATTGCGTGACCTTGGCCAGTGCGTTTAGCTCGCATTCGGTCTTCCATACTTAGAGGTTCTAGATTTTCCATGATTGAATTTGTTGAATCTGAATCACTAAGGGATTCTGATTTAATGGTTGGTTCCTCGACAATCTCTGTTTGAATGATTGGTGGTTCTGGAGGAAAGATTAGTAGTTCAGGATCTCTGAATTGTCCCTGAATATCCTCCGGATTCTCAATTGTGAGGTCGGGTTCAAAAAATGGATTATCGGAAATTTGAATTGAAGTACTTGGTTGACTGGATGTCGATTCTAAAGAAAAATCAACGGCGACAATATTTGCTAGATGTCTTGATCTGGTTACAGGTGGTGAACGTATAAAAGGTGGTGAACGTATTGCTCGGTGCATTCACTGAATATCCTATTAGTTATAAAAATAAAAATTATATAAGTTATCAAATTAATAGACTTTTCTGCTTTTGCCCACGTTTCGAATAGCCAATAGATGCAGCAGGGAGCCAGAACCCTTTAAATCGGAAGCTCACAACTCAGCCACTAACAAATCCAACTATTACTACGAAGCAGAAAATTTTGGATGTCTATCAATTTAACCACTTAAAATAATTTTTTGTTGAAATTTAAAGAAATTTTAGGGAAGAAATAGAAAATTCTATGTCCTAAAAACTAGAGTGGCGAAAAATAAGAAAGAAAAAGAGCGCGTCGAAAAACGTCGAAAAATAATAAAAAGAACGTAGCGCGTCGAAACTTAAAAAGGAACTAAAAACTAAGAATTAAAAGTTGCGTCTAAAGATATTAAAGCTTAAAAGAAATACTATATCCAAAACGGTAATTACTTAAAAAGGTACAAAAATATTAAAACGGCGTCGCAAAAATCGAAAGCACCTAAATCTTATTTTAACGAAAAAGCACTTAAGGAATTTTACGGCAAAGCCTAAAAATTTAGAAATAAAAATAACTATGGCAAAAACTATGACTTAAAACTAAATACGAGCGAAAAATACAAATATTATGCTAAAAACAAATAAAAAGATATAAAATATAAAAATAAACTTAAAGTTATAAAAAGTACAATTTTTATAAAAATATTATTTTATATTATTTATTTATAAAAGTATTAATTTTTATATATTTATAAAACTAAATAAACATAAAATACAAATTAATTAAAAACTAAAATTAAATAATTAAAAATACTAACCCTAATTAGGGTTTTAATTAAATAATAATAATAATAATTACCCCGTAATTAATGTTGAACTAGGTCAACTTCGGCGTGTCAGACAGCTTCATGCGGTCGCATGAGTTCTACGCCTCTGGGCCATGCGATCGCATGGCTCTTGGATCCGGGCCAGAAGACTGGGCTGCAACAGTGTCAGGCCCTAATGTTTTACTTTTTTTTCTGTTTTATATATTTATATAAAAATATTTATATAAAACTTATATTTTTACAAACTAAAAATAGAAATAAAGAAACTTTATAAAACTTATATATTTAACAATCTCTTAAAAATATATAAATTTTGTTTTTCTTTTTATATTTTTGTATTTTTAATATTTAAAACGTATATTTTTTTATAAAAAGAACTTAATAAAAAAAATCTCTTTTTTTTTCATATAGCGTTTCGCTTTCGGCGTTTTAGTGTTCCCGGCAGCGGCGACAAAAATACTTGATGTATGCGAGGTGGTGTACAAAATAGTTATATTTTTACTACAAAATACTATTAAATATGATACAATTTTACACAAGATATTTATTTATTTATAGAATGGATATACCTAAACCTTGCTACAACACTTATAGGCAGTGTACCTAATCGTACATTAGTGTAGTTTTTAGTAAGTCCGGTTCGTTCCACAGGGATCTAATAAACTAGTTCAACGCTATATTAGTTTTAACTTATAGTTATAAAAATACAAATATATATATAAGTAGTGTTATTTATTATAAAAGGGGGTTTTTACCGTTTAATGACCGGTTTATCGATTTTAAAACTTTAGTCGCAGTTAAAACCTAATGTAAAAAAATAAAAATAAATATAACTTAACTTAAAGCGTAAAGTAAAAGATAATAATGAAATTGTGATAAATAAAAGTGCGTAAAGTAAATGACAATATATAAAGTTGCGATAATTAAAAAGTACGATAATTAAAATAACAATAAATTAAAGTGCGATAATTAAAAGTGCAATTAAATATGAAATATATAAATTATTCTTATTTAAACTTCCGTAATCATGATGTTTGACGTGTTGATTTTAGTTTTATTACCATGGGTTAAGTGTCCTTTGTCCTGGATTATTCGATATGTCCATACGGATTTGTCCATAATAGTCCATCAGTCATAATCATAAAGTGCGAAAGTCTTCGTCAAATTATTCTTATTCCCGAAGTCAAATATTCCAACTAATTGGGGATTCGAATTGTAACAAGGTCTTAATACTTTGTTTAATGAATACACCAGGTTATCGACTGCGCGTAGTCCAAGGTTTTACTACTTTGTTAACAATTACACCAATTACCCTTGAATGTAATCCACCCCTGTTTCAACAAGTCTATTAACTATTAATCCAGTTCCGTGTCTGGTAAAATGAACAATTATTGGTATTTATAGATATCCCGCCCACCGTACACAGTCAAGCGTATGTGGTTATACATAAATACCTTAAATTATAAGTCTATATATTAAATTAACGAGGTATCATTTAGTTAATATAAAACCCATTAATAGCCCATAGTCTAATTTCTACAAGTGTCGTTCTTTTATCCAAACCCCAATTATGGTACAAAGCCCAATTACCCAATTTTAATATTTAGCCCAACATCACGATTACTTCGGCATTAAATAAGCATAATAATAACTTAGCTACGAGACATTAATTTAAAAAGGTTGAACATAACTTACAATGATTAAAAATAGCGTAGCGTTACACGGACAGAATTTCGACTTACACCCTTACAACATTCGCTAATATACCCTTATTATTTAAAATTTAAAATTTAAAATTAAAATTAAAATTAAAATTAAAATTAAAATATATATATATATATATATATATATATATATATATATATATATATATATATATATATATATATATATATATATATATATATATATATATTACGAGTGTGTAAGAAGGAAGAAAAAGATGGTGTTAAAATTCGTCCAAAACTCGCGAACTTTATAGGACCTGACCTGTCACTGTTCACCATGCGATCGCATGGACCCTTTTTCCAGCTCACGAGAGTTTGTTTGCATTCTGCCGACGGTTTATATAAATATATATAATATAAAAATAATTTTAAGAATTATTTAAATATTATATTATATTTATGTGCATAGTTGACTTGTAATTTTTAGTCCGTTGCGTTGAGCGTTGAGAGTTGATTCTGGTCCCGGTTCCGGATTTTCGAACGTCCTTGCGTACAATTTAATATCTTGTATTTTTGCGTTTTGCGACTTGTACTCTTGTAATTTTGAGACGTTTCTCACCAATAATTTGAACCAATTTGATTGTACTTTGTACTTTTTAGCTTTTTGGTCATTTGCGTCTTCAATTCGTCGAATCTGTCTTTTGTCTTCACCTTTTATTATTTAAACGAATATCACTTGTAAATAGAACAATTGCAACTAAAAGCTTGTCTTTCTTGAGGGATAATGCTATGAAATATATGTTCATTTTTAGCATTATCAACTTTACTTCCTTTTAATGATGAAATTGATTCATCGTGTAGATCCATCTATTCTTTCAAAGGTATTACAATAAATCGGGTAAAACTGATTAGTTTAGTCCAAAGCAAAAGTACCTGCAATAATCTGTACCAAATATGTGATATGTGTTTTAAAGAACTGTTAAATTCTTCTCACAATTAGCTTTTATTTATTCCTTTCTTTGCCTTTTTATTCTCCTCTATTCCATTTTAAATGAATTCTAACGTTTTGGGTTGTTTCTCCATTTGGGTCCTTTCCGAGGTAACAATAATTTCGGTATTAACACCTAGTTTTATCGTTCATAAATATGTATAAACATGATTTTGAATTCATTTAGTTGAAAATTTTTCAAATTTTCACAAAATTTGGCAATTAAACTAAGTGTAAACCCGAGAGAATTTATAACCCTTCCCCACACTTGAGATCATGCAATGCCCTCATTTGTATGAAATCAGACTATAATTATAAATTCATGAGGGTGATTAGTGTAGAAAAGTGATTAAAAATATCGAGTTTGTAATTACTAAGGTCGACGAATGATTGATGGCGCGCCTCATCGTTCATTCCTTTTGTTATAATTTCACATATGTTTTGCGTCTTATCGTCAAAATTAGTAGCTTTTGCTGAACTTAATCTTTGAAAGTGCGCTGTTTTACTCTGTTTTGTACATAAGATAAACTACAAACATACATAATATTTTTATTATTATTTTTTTTATAAAATCTTTATTTATTAAAACAATTTAAATGAATAATTTTTTAAAATTTTGTTTCCTTTTACTTTAGGTAGTTTCGGTATGTTTACGTAGTCCGTCCCTCGACAAAATTTAAAATTTGTCGTTTTTAAAGCGATTGTTTTAAAAGTAAAGATTTTTGTTTTTTTTTAATTTTTTTTTTGGTATACTTTAGATCAATAAAATTAAAAATAATGATAACAAAATTTTTCGCCCCGCCCTCGGGTAAAGCAATTTCGGTTCCATGACCTAGTCTTCAACTTACGATGAATTTTAGAAATCATTTTTTAAACTTAATGAAATAAAGTAATTTTTGTTTTTAAATTCACACAAAACTTAAATTTAAAAATGCATATAAATTTCATACAAAACCTATAAAACAAAAAATTTAGAATGGGGGGAGAAAACTAGTTCTTTAGTGTCTGCTAGCGGAAAAGACCAATCGGATTCCATTCTCGGAACTACACGAGAACAGAACAACTAACTCTAGACAGCGTTTTCTTTTTAGAACATTTGAATCTCCCCACACTTAGGTAGCTGTGGTGTCGAAATTGTGATTAACTTCATCATCAATTTCTCTTGGACCATAATCAACTTGCTTATCTGTGACTTTTGCTTTAAGCCGTTGGTCAGATTCTTGTGTAATATCCACAAATTCAACTAGTTTTGCCTTTTCTTTAGGCGATAGATTGGATACTAACCGGTTACATAACTTAAAGTTCCCCTTGGTTCTAGCATCGCGAATCCATTTAATAAGTTTCTTCATTGAACTATTAATAACGGGGTCATTTAATTTCGTATCAATAATGGGGTTCTTTGTTATCAGGTCATAATCAGGTGTTACTTCATTTTCCCCACACTTACGCGTTTTATTATTGTTAAGCACTACCGTTGGAGTTGGTAAAACAACATGGTTCTTACCAATCATTTTTGTTTGTTCAATGATTTTAGGTGGTGGAGATTTAGACTTTCGAATCACAAAGGTGACCGATTTATCACCATCACTAAGTGTCATTCTACCCTTTCTTACATCGAATAACGCCCCGGTAGATGATAAGAATGGTCGACCTAAAATTAGAGGAATGTTTGGGTCCTCTTCTATGTCAATGACAATAAATTCAACTAAAAAGGTTAAATTACCCACTTGAACGGGTAGGTCGTTAGCAATTCCAACTGGGTGCTTAATGGTTTGATCAAAGAGTCGAACACTCATTTCCGTTGGACTTAACTCACCTACTCCTAATCTCTTATATAATGAAAGAGTCATAACACTCACACTCGCACCTAAATCTGCTAGTGCATCATACATGACACAATCACTAAGTAGACAAGGAACAATAAATTCACCCGGATCACCCAACCTGGGTGGAGGTTTTGGTGGAAATGTCTTCACCGGGTTTACTTTTACGGTTTTTGTTTCTTGTACTTTCTTATTCTTCTTCTTCTTTCCAGAGGTATCACAAACTTTATTACCTATTACTTGCTCATACTCAACTCATTTTCTTGGAAAACGGGATGGGTGGTCTGTATGGTGCCACCACTGGCTTTACATACTCGGGTGGTGGTGGTGGTGGTGGTGTAACTTCTTCATTGTTACTCACATCGAAAACCTTCCCATCTTCTGGAGCTGGTTTTTCAGAATTTGTTGACACCATATTAACATTCTCATTCCGAGGATTTACTTCAGTATTACTCGGTAGCTTTCCTTGTTCCCTCTCACTCATCATGCCAGCAAGAGTACCTACGTGTTTTTCTAGATTCAAAATGGAAGCTTGTTGAGTTCTTAATGACTGATCAAATCTCTCATTTGTTTGGGTTTGAGATATAATAAATTGTGTTTGAGATTCCATTAGCTTTGCCATCATTTCTTCCAGATTTGGCTTTTTCTCTTCGGTTTGTTGTGGTGGTTTATACAAGCTAGGTCTTTGTTGATTGAAAGTGTTGTTTTGAGTTGATTGGTTATTCGGACCTTGTTGGTTGTACGAGTTGTTGTTTGGCCCATTTGGATTGTAAAGAATGTTTTGATTTCGATTGAAGTTTGGCCTTGGCGGTTGATAATTATTATGAAATTTATTTCCCGGCCTTTGGTTCATGTAGGAAACATTCTCTCGTTGTTCCATGGTTTGCTCAATGTGACAATCTTTCATTAAGTGTGGTCCACCGCATTGCTCACAACTGATTCGTATTGCGTGAATATCTTTATTCATTTTTTTCATTTGTCTCTCGAAAGCATCTATTTTTGCAGAAACGGAATCAAAGTCATGGCTAGAATCGGCTCTAGCCACTTTAGATGAACGAAAGATATCTTTTTCTTGGTGCCACTCATGTGAATGGGAGGCAGTGTTATCAATGATTTTGTGAGCTTCGGTTGCGGTTTTCTTCAAAATGGAACCACCAGTTGTTATGTCGATGTCTTTTCGTGTAGCAATGTCGCATCCTTGGTAGAATATTTGTACTATTTGATAAGTGTCTAAACCATGTTGCGGACATCCTCTCAACAACTTTCCAAATCTTGTCCATGCCTCATATAATGTTTCATTTGGCTTTTGCGCGAACGTAACAATTTCTCCTTGAAGTCTCATGGCTTTAGATGCCGGAAAGAATTGTTTAAGAAATTTCTCAACTAAAACATCCCATGTGTCAATCGCCCCTTCAGGTAACGATTCTAACCAATCTTTGGCTTCTCCCTTTAAAGTCCAGGGAAATAACATGAGATATATCTGTTCATCCTCAACTTCTCGGATTTTAAATAGAGTACAGATCCTATTAAAGGTTCGAAGATGTTTGTTTGGATCTTCTTTTGGCGTACCACTATATTGGCATTGATTAATTACCATGTGTAGGATTTGTCCTTTGATTTCATAATCTGGCACATTAATGTCTGGCTTAATAATGGCGTGACCTTGGCCCGTACGTGTGGCTCTCATTCGATCTTTCATACTTAGAGGTTCCGTTACTTCCATAATTGAAATTGTTGAATACGAATCACGAGAGGATTCTGATTTAACGGTTTGTGATTCAGGAGGAATGATTAGTGGTTCTGGATCTTGGAATTGTCCTTGAATATCCTCCGGGTTCTCGATAGTGAAATCGGGTTCAAAAAATGGATTATCAGAAATTTGAATTGGAGTACTTGGTCGACTGGATGACGATTCTAAAGAAAAATCAACGGCGACAATATTGGCTAGATGTCTTGATCGAGTTACAGGTGGTGAACGTATGAAAGGTGGTGAACGTTTTGCTCGGTGCATTCACTGAATATCCTATTAGTTATAAAAATAAAAATTATATAAGTTATCAAATTAATAGACTTTTCTGATTTTGCCCACGTTTTGAATAGCCAATAGATGCAGCAGGTAGCCAGGACCCTTTAAATCGGAAGCCCACAACTCGCCACTAACAAATCCAACTATTACTACGAACCAGAAAATTTTGGATGTCTATCAATTTAACCACTTAAAATAATTTTTCGTCGAATTTTAAAGAAATTTTAGAGAAGAAATAGAAAATTCTATGTCCTAAAAACTAGAGCGTCGAGAAATAAGAAAGAAAAAGAACGCGTCGGAAAACGTCAAAAAATAAAAGGTCAAAAAATAATAAAAAGAACGTAGCGCGTCGAAACTTAAAAGTCTAAAAACTAAGAATTAAAAGTTACGTCTAAAAGTATTAAAGCTTAAAAGAAATACTATATCCAAAACGGTAATAACTTAAAAAGTACTAAATTTTAAAACGGCGTCACAAAATTCTAAAGCACCTAAATCTTAGTCTAAAGAAAAAGCACTTAAGGGATTTTACGGCAAAGCCTATAAATCTAGAAATAAAAATAACTATGGCAAATACTAAATTAAAAATTAATTACGAGCGAATAACATATAAATTACGAATTAAACTAATTAAAAAGATACAAAAATAAAAAGATATAAAAAGTGATAAAATTACAATTTTATAAAAATATTATTTTTATATTATTATTTTATAAAAGTATTAATTTTTATATATTAATAAAACTAATTAAACTTAAAATACAAAAATAATAAAACTAAAACTTAATTATTATTACAATTAACCCTAATTAGGGTTTATATTAATTATAATTAAATTTTACTCCGTAATTAATGCAGTACCAGGTTCATACCAGCATGTCAGGGCTGCTCATGCGGTCCCATGAGTTTTGTTCATACAGGCCATGCGATCGCATGACTCTTGCTTCCGGGTCAGAAGTCTGGGCTGCAACAGTGTCAGGCCCGTAAACTTTTATATATATATATTTTTTTTTCTATTTTAATATTTATATAAAATATTTATATAAATGAAATAAAAACTTATATTTTTATAAACTAAAAATAGAAATATTTATAATTTATATATTTTGAACAATTCTTAAAAATATATATATTTTGTTTTTCTTTTTATATTTTTGTATTTTTAATATTTCAAACGTATTTTTACAAAAGCGTAT
Organism: Rutidosis leptorrhynchoides; assembly: GCF_046630445.1. Lineage (NCBI taxonomy): Eukaryota > Viridiplantae > Streptophyta > Magnoliopsida > Asterales > Asteraceae > Rutidosis > Rutidosis leptorrhynchoides. Next base: position 173,983,610 of record NC_092336.1, read on the forward strand.
TTTTACAAAAGTAAACTAAGATTTACTTTTTTTTTTAATATAGCATTTCGCTTTCGGCGTTTAAGTAGTTCCCCGGCAGCGGCGCCAAAAATACTTGATGTGTGCAGCGGCGTATACGAAATAGTTATATATTTACTAGGAAATACTATTAAATACGATAAAATTTTACACAAGTTATTTATTTATTTATAGAGTGGATATACCTAAACCTTGCTACAACACTTATAGGCAGTGTACCTAATCGTACAGTAGTGTAATTTTTAGTAAGTCCGGTTCATTCCACAGGGAGCTAGCCAAGTTTAATGCTATATTTTTTTAAAACTATATTTGTATAATATAAATATATATATAAGTAATATTATTATTATAAAAGGGGGTTTTTACCGTTTAATGACCGGTTTGTCGATTTTAAAACTTTAGTCGCAGTTAAAACCTAATGTAAAATATTAAAAATAAATATAACTTAATTTAAAGCGTAAAGTGAATGACAATAATTAAAGTGCGATAATTAAAAGTGCGATAAATAAAATGACAATAAATAAAAGTGCGATAATTAAAAAGTACGATAATTAAAATGACAATAAATTAAAGTGCGATAATTAAAAGTGCAATTAAATATGAAATAAAGGAATTATGCTTATTTAAACTTTCGTAATAATGATGTTGGACGTGTTGATTTTAGTTTATTACCATGGGTTAATTGTCCTTTGTCCTGGATTATTTAATATGTCCTTCTGGTTTTTGTCCATAACAGTCCATCAGTCATAAATATAAAGTGCGAGTGTCCTTGTCAAATTATCCTTATATCTGAAGTCAATTATTCCAACTAATTGGGGACTTAAACTATAATTACACCAATTTTCCTTGTATGTAATTTACCCCTGTTTTAATAAGTCTATTGACTATTAATCCATTCCCATATCCGGTTAAATGAACGATTATTAGTACTTATAAATATCCCTCCCATCGTGTCCGATCGAGTGTATGTGGTTATTTATAGGTACATCCAATTGTAAATCTTTATATTAAATTAACATACTATCATTTAATTAAATAAATATAAAGCCCATTAATAGCCCATAGTCTAATTTCCACAAGTTTCGTTCTTTTGTCCAAACCCCAATTATGGTACAAAGCCCAATTACCCCGTCTTTAATATTAAGCCCAACATCACGATTACTTCGATTTAAATAAGCATAATAATAACTTAGCTACGAGACATTAATTTAAAAAGGTTGAACATAACTTACAATGATTAATAATAGCGTAGCGTTACACGGACAGAATTTCGACTTACACACTTACAACATTCGCTAACATACCCTTATTGATAAAATTAAAATTAAAATTATAATATATATATATATATATATATATATATATATATATATATATATATATTACAGAGAGATAGAGAGGATAGATGGATATGATGCTCGAGCAAAAGACTGCCTTTTATAGGAATGTGGCCAGAAAAAGTTGGCCATGCGATCGCATGGATTTCCTTTGCATTTTCCATGCGATCGCATGGAGCAGGAATCCAGCTCACATTTCTTTGTCTTATAGTTTGCCGACGGTTTATATATATAATATAATATATATATATATATATATATATATATATATATATATATATATATATATATATATATATATATATATATATATATATATATATAATTTTAAGAATTATTTATATATTATATTATATTTATGTGCATAGTTGACTTGTAATTTTTAGTCCGTTGCGTCGAGCGTTGAGAGTTGACTCTGGTCCCAGTTTCGGATTTTCGAACGTCCTTGCGTACTATTTAATATCTTGTACTTTGCGTTTCGCGGCTCGTACTCTTGTAATTTTGAGACGTTTCTTATCAATAATTTGAACCACTTGGATTGTACTTTGTACTTTTGAACTTCTTGGTCGTTTGTGTCTTCAAATCGTTGTTTTCTTCTTTTGTTTTCGCACTTATTTATTTAAACGAATATTACATAAAAATAAAACAATAGTAACTAAAAGCTTTACATATTGGAAGGATATTGTGCCTAAATATATGTTCATTTGGAGCACTATCAGTAACTATGAAATCTTGTGGTCTATATTTATATCGATACTAACTTTAAACCTATATATCTCACCAACCTTTGTGTTGACTGTTTAAGCATGTTTATTCTCAGGTCCTTAAGAAAGTCTTCCGCTGTTGCATTATCTAAGCAAGCTATGCATGGAGTCTCATATTTTTGTTTAAATGAAGTGTTGCATTCAATAAAAACTTTGTCATGTATTATATTCGACTGGTGTTTAGTATTTGGAAACCGATGTATTTTGGGGATTATTTCTTAAATAATCGCCCTCTTGTTTAAAACATGCATTATGTATAGTAATGGTGTGCTTTTTATGAAACGAATGCAATATTTTCTAAAACGTATCATATAGAGGTCAAATACCTCGCTATGGGACCAATGACTAATGTACTGCGTTTATAGTAATATGGACGTGTCGTTTCAATTGGAAAGCGATCTCTTGCTCATTTTCTCAATTAAATCTCGCGTTCTTTCTCGTCAACTTCGTCAATGGAGAAGCGATCTTAGAAAAGTCTTGGATAAATCGACGATAATAACCGGCCAATCCGAGAAAACTTCGGATTTTCGTAGGCGTAGTCGGTTGTTCCCAACTCTTCACCGTCTCTATCTTCCCCGGATCTACTTGAATGCCTTCTTTATTCACAATGTGGCCAAGGAATTGCACTTCCCTTAGCCAAAATTCGCACTTAGAGAATTTAGCATACAACTTCTCCTTCCGCAAAGTTTTCAACACTTCACGCAAATGACGTTCATGTTCCTTCATACTCTTAGAATAAATGAGGATGTCGTCAATGAACACAATTACCAACTTTTCCGACATAGGTTGGCACACTCGGTTCATAAGATCTATGAATGCCGCCGGTGCATTCGTAAGACCAAAAGGCATAACTACAAATTCAAAATGCCCATAACGCGTTCGAAAGGCCGTTTTCTCAACATCTTCCTCACGGACCCGCATTTGGTGATAACCGGATCGTAAGTCAATTTTAGAAAAATAAGTCGCGCCTTAGAGTTGGTCAAATAAATCGTCAATCCGAGGTAATGGATAACGATTCTTGATCGTCACTTTATTCAACTCCCGATAATCGATGCACATCCGCATGCTACCATCTTTCTTCTTAACGAATAAAACTGGAGCACCCCATGGCGAGGCACTCGGTCGAATGAAACCCTTTTTAAGCAACTCTTGGGTTTGATTTAACAACTCTTGCATCTCCGTTGGTGTCAAACGATAAGGAGTTTTAGCAATGGGTGTAGCCCCCGGAACCAACTCGATGCGAAATTCAACTTGTCTTTCCACCGGAACACCCGGTAATTTATCCGGAAAAATGTCTTCGAATTCGTTAACCACCGGAATTTCACGAATGGATGGTGGCTCTTCACGAGTATCAACACATGGGCAAGAAAAGCCATGCCACCACTACTAAGAAAATGACGTGCTCGTGCAATAGTGCATAATGGCACAAGTCTTCTACCTATATATATATATATATATATATATATATATATATATATATATATACACGCCATGAATAATTAACTCTCCCCCACTTGGGGTCTTCACACGAATAGACTTTTCATGGCATGCAATATCGGCCCTATAACGATCGAGCCAATCCATACCAACGACAATATCAAACTCACCCAAAGTCATCGAAATGAGATCAATTTTAAACGTTTCGGCACCAAAGACAATAATAAAATCATTACACACATCAACCCCTAGCACCGTCTTACCATCCGCTATTTCAACTTCTACCGTATGACTTAACTTAGCTAGCGGTTTATCAAGCTAAGACACAAAACGCAGAGACACAAACGATAAATTAGCACCGCTATCAAATAGAATTCTTGCCGGATTAGAGTTAACCATGAAAGTACCTGAGACAACTTCATTGGATTGCTTGGCTTCATCATTGGTCATTAAATAATTTGGTCCTCTAGCCATACCCGCTGCCTTCTCTAACCGTTTCACATGATCGATTTTCAAATCGGGACACTCCGTCCTTCGATGCCCCTCCTTTTGACAATTGTAACAAGTAAGCTTGTTCGGTGCCTTGGTATAATCACAGGCCATGTGCCCTCTTTAGTTACAATTAAAACACGTGGGTCCATAACTCAAAGAACCACCTTTCTTCACACTATTAACACTTTCGGAACCCTTCTTGCTCTTCTTGTTTGAAAAGTTCGAATGACTCGAACCTTTGAATTTTCTCTTAGAGAAAGAGAAATCGCTTTTCTTTAGAACTTCCGGTTCGAAACTCCGAGCCAACTCATACAACTCTTCAAAAGATTTAGCCATTCTCCGACTAATCTTACGTTTCAACTCGTCGCTCAATGTGCGATAGAAATCTAGCATCAACATTCGGTCATCACCAACATACTACGGACAAAAACGAGTCATTGACAAGAATGTAGACTTGAGAGTAACCAAGTCCATAGAACCTTGTCGCAAATCGCACAACTCATCCTGGATTGTGTTTAGGTCGGCTTGAGTTCGATATTCAACAAAGAACTCCCTTTTAAACTCCTCCCATGTCAAGCTCATACATTGTTCTTCCCCATACAATTGAATTTTATCATCCCACCACAACTTCGCCTCTTCACGCAACATGCTAGAATCGTACCTCGTTTTCTTTTCGAGAGGACATTCCGCGGTACGGAAGGCCCCCTCGATGTCGGAAATCCAACACGTGCTTTTCAACAGATCTATCACTCCATTGAACATAGGAGGTTGAACGTCCTTGAAGTTCTTATAATGGAAGTATCGCCTTCCATACACACCATTACCATTACCCCTTCACCATGAGGATTTAAGTTTCTAGTCTCGAGTGCCTCTTCGATTGCGACATTCATTCGTTCATTAATTAACTCGGTTACTTGCCCATCAACCGAGTCTTGGAAGACCTTTTAGATGTCCTCGAGAAATTCCGCTCTTTGCTTTTTAATGATGGCCTGAACCTTGGCCGTGAATTCGGAGTCCTCGCTCGGGCCTTCGTTTTTGGTATCATGACCATTTCTTATCTTTATTCTACAAAACGGAATAGGTTAAACAACGAAATGAAGGACAAGTCATAAATATACCACACCACTCCATCTTGATCAACAATCATCATACATCGCTTGCTTGACACGACTTGAACCCGTAACAATGGTAGCTAGTCATTGTTACGCGAGCACGTCGTATTAACTTGCTAGTACATCGTCTATCTCGCTTGATGGATTTCAATTACAACACAAAACAATTAGCGCAAGGTTAGTTCACATAAGCCTAGGCACTAACCAATCCCGGTCTGACCCGTCTCCTACAAGTCCCGCATAAAACGCATACACAATAAAGTCTAAGTTTAGGCACCCATCTCAAGTCGCCTAAATCCCTTAGACCATGCTCTGATACCACTTGAAACAACCCAACCCGTAATCAACCGGATAAATATTTTTTTTTAAATTAATAAACCATTAACGCCCAAATAATTGGTTACATAACGTAAACCATTTCATACAACCCACTTAAATGTACAACATGTTTAAAGTTTACATCATGGGCAGGAAGACCCTTAATCAAAAGTAATACAAGTTCGACCCATAAATGATAGTTTTAAACCAAACGACACTCAAGCATGGTTTGGGGCTAAACTACCCAAAACATTAGGTCGACTTCCAAAAGCTCCAATTAGCAACCAACATGGGGATATTTAATTCCCGGCAACTCCTTTCCCTTTCTCCATATTCGTACCTAAAAATGTAAACAACGAGAGGGGTAAGCAAAGCTTAGTGAGTGCAACAATTATACATACATATATATAATCCATCTATTTGCAATCGCACCCACCAAATACCTCATACGAAATTATAACTCAAATAGCATGCCATCATACTCATAATGCTAACACTCGTACACTATCACAACACCACATTAGCATATACTCAACACATTATATATATATATATATATATATATATATATATATATATATATATATATATATATATATATATATATATATATATATATATATATATATATATATATATATAGCATGCTAATCAATATCCAACAACATAATATGGTTAACCATAAACGCTATAGTGCTACCGGCTCGTGGTTCACACCATACTTAATGTTATGACGCTACCAGCTCGTGGTTCAAGCCACTACGCATTTGAGTCATACTCCTTTATAGTGTTACCGGCTCGTGGTTCACACTATGACGCTACCGGCTCGTGGTTCACGCCTCATTTTATAGTGCTACCGGCTCGTGGTTCACACTTCACTTTATAGTGCTACCGGCTCGTGGTTCACACTTGAGACTCGTCACACACATGCTATGGTACTACCGGCTCGTGGTTCATACCATAACATTCACAAATAAATACGCCATATACATATACACATACACATAATTATTACACTCACCTTATCGACTAGGCGATGGATTAACAACTCCGCAAGTTTCACGCAAAGTACCTAATATATTAAGTACTCACATCAATATACAAACTAGTGGAACTAACCACCAACACTTAACTCTTGAGCATTTAATGAATTGCTTGCATTAAATGACCCATTACACCAAAACCGCCCATTAATGGCCAAGACTCATCATAAATCACTAAAAGCTAGTGATTAAAGTCTACTAAAACCAACCAACACAACTTAGGGTATTTCATACACATCTTACCCAACTAGGTCAACCATTGCCCATTTGACCCATTTTAACATTTAGACTCGCACTTTGGTCAAACTTGAACCCATTAACAACCTTTCATTAACACACAAGTGTACTAGTGTTTTAACAACAACATTAACACTTACAAAAACCAAACCCATGACCAAACCCTAGTTTACAAGCCTTTGGGTTTTCATACTTCGATTTAACCCAAATTCGCCCATTTAACCCCCAAATGGGTCTTTCAAACTTTAAATACACAAACCCTAGCTATAAATCAATTAAAACTCAAAACGCGGAGTTAAGACTTACCAACACTATCACAACGTAGCTCAGGACGTAGGGAATAACTTTAAAACTTGAACTCCGGAGAGATTTGGTCTTCTTCTTTCCCAAAGTGAGCTCTCTCACTCTAAAACTCAATCCTCTCTCTCTAAATTGAATGTGGGTAGATGAAAGAGTGTTAAATGAGTTAGGATAGGTTTTGCATCAGTTTTATGTTCCCCTAAACCGTTCACCAAGTAAAAGACCAAAATACCCCAAAAGATCCCAATTAAAACGGGTTATAATTGTCCATTCAGCGAACACGTCGCGTTACGCGACACCATGTCACGATGCGCGACCCCTCTGACGCGATAACACACACCAATACGCGATAGTTTGGACAGAAGTCAGGTTTTTAGACCATCACATTTTGGTCAACCTCGTCGCGTTCCACGACCGTCCCCAACGCGATAAAACAGTTTAGAACGCGATAAAAGGTCTGATCACCCATTTTCCAACATTTAAACAATATACAATCGACCATGGTTAATATATTAAACATTTACGGGATTAAGTACGCACCTTAAGTTATAGACAAGGAAAAACGGGGTGTTACAAAAATGCCCCTAATTACTATTCACTATTTTTGTCTATTAAATAATATAATAATATATAAATTTGTGTATTTTTTTCATTTGAAACTGAGTTAACATCTATATCAACCATGAGAACTAAGGAATTTTTCTTGTTAAAGAACACTTTATCTATCATCTTGGCTATATAAAGAGATAGCAAAATGCTAGTATGAATGGCCACTACAAAATCACAAGATAAAATGAAAGGCCTCATTAGTAGTTTTAATGACCATCAAAAGTAATTTAAATGATACTATAATACCATTCAGCTTCATAATTAATTTAAAGTATAATGAAAGCCTCATTTAGTTAGGTGATAAGATAAAAAAAAAAAAAAAATTGAAAGCTTTCTATAGTTCCATATAGTTTTTTTGAACATCAATATCTCAATCTCACAAAATCTACTTTGGACATATAATACTTCGTTATGAAGTCTTGACCACCGACTACATAACCACGTAAAATATTATTTAAAACTATATATGCTTATAAATATATAATTTCAAAGTTGTTGTAAGTGATCGACATTGAAGTATCAATCAAAAGAGACTAAATAATATAGACTAGCTAGGATAAGTAGAATTCGTTCCACGGGAAGTTTATGATTAAAAACAAACAATTTTTAGGTTTTGAGTTTGATTAACTAAGTGTATTAACTAACTGAGATAATTGAAACTAAACAAAATGTAAACTTTTAATGATTAAAAGCAAAAAGGAAAAACACTAGACAAAATAGAGAGTTGTAAATAAATGGATTAGAAGCCTTTATGCCTTCCCAATCCTGATTAAGCATGTATTCGTTCAAACAAGTACTCTGTTTTATCAAGTTATCGACTAAATTTCATAGACAAGATTTATTAAGTTTACTAAGACAATTATCTTGGGTACACGTTATTCAATTTAAACACGTTGTCTTTATCCTTAACTAAATTGACGTTAGAGTAGATCAAACACAATATGTTAAATCATAATCATTTGTCTTTCAACAATTAATAATTAATAAACTTGCATTAGTCATTAACTCAAATGATTCACAAATTCATAATACAAAAGACATAAGTATCATAAAAGCATAAACTACATAATACATGAATGAACTAAGACCCGTTGAATATTTGAGTAGAGTTTATTTAAGATTTTTTATGAAAATATTGATTTGACACTTTACCCCCTGTTTGGGGGGTTGATTTTAATTTTTGGACAAAGTGTGGGGGCCTTTTTTGAAGGGGAAAAAAAGGTGAAAAGATGAAAATGCCCGTAGTACTATTTATAAGTTGTGTCTAATAGATAATATGGTAACATTAACCATTCATGGAAGAAATAAAGTATAGAATACTAGCCATATATGTTGGTGATGATGAACACGATGATCTGTTGATGAATCTTGAAGAACTTGACTCTGATCTTTGAAACTTGAACAATTTTGATGTTAGAGTTGATATTTGTAGTCATAAAAACAGGAATATGAGATATATAATTTGTGGCTAGAGGTTCCCATTGTATAGTGAGTGAATAAATTCTTCTCAAAGCAAAAAACTCTCAAAATTCGGAGTTTAAAAATAGGCTGAAAACGTACTGGCGTATGGCATAATTTACGCCACTATCCTGAAAGCTGGTGCTGGATTACGCTAGAAACCCTTTTGACCAAATTTTCAAGTACCATCGGCGTAATTTACGCCGATGCTGATGTAAATTACGCCAACACAAAAATGTTGTATTTTGCTACTTTTAATATCTTTTCTTGCATTTTGCCTTCAACTTCACTTTTCTTTATTACTTCATAAAATCTTCATTATTACTCTTAAACTTGAACTATATTCAACAAATAACTATGAATATGAGCGTAAAATATCGAACGATCATTAAGCCTCATTTACCCCTAGATTTCCAACATGAATAGAAATTTGATCTCCAAAAGCACATAATTTTTGGAAGAAAAAAAAAAATAGCAGATGGAATCTTGCATATGATAGGTAGGTGTAACTCTTTAAACCTTCGCTCGTGAAACGCACTTAGTCTACTAGCTCTGAGTAGACGATGATGTCTTTGAACTCGTCTGGCGTTTGTGAAGGCGGCAATATGCTTCACACAAGACTCTCCCTGACAAAGTCAAGTCCTCATAGTCAAGTTCATTATGATCCTAAAACACTAGCCTGGTTCTGCGAGAGCCATAAGTATAGTGCCCCAATAATACCCTTCGAAGAGACCCCATTTCTCTCTTACATAGCTGATTCACCATGAATAGCTACCTCGGTCGAATCACTAAAAGCTATAGGCTTGCCTCGTACTTTTCACTTTTCGGAATGGACTAGAAAGTCTACAAAATGTTGAATAAACTCCCTTTGAAAGACGCAGGAGTTATATCAACTACTCCACAGTGAGCTCACCAGTGATCATACAATTAGGATGTCTTATTGAACTCAGATCTTGGGATTTTCAGTTAACTCAGTTTGATTTTCCTTTATATAAACTTTTTTCAAGGGCTTGATTCTCATTCCACAACATAATCTCTTTTCAACATATGGTTGTGGATCCAAAATGTTATCATTTAACTTTACAAAGTTAATTGCGATAACCTAAAAAGAGATTAGTTGTTCTAGCATAATTATAATGAGTACGTCAAAAGTAATTATAATTCTTGGCTCAACTGACATAGAAATTTAGCATCAGCTAAATTGATATCTTTAGCTTTTCTACGAATCATATTATAATCAATCATCATGAACAATCATAGCTAAAATGAGATATGATTTTTAGTATTAATTAAATTCTTATTTATTAACTTTAGCCATAGTATGAATCATCATGAATCGTGCACTTGATATCAAAATTCAAGACACCCATCATTTACATGTTATTGTGTAAAATGTACACAACTAACTATCCTTTTAAAGCTTTCCCTACATGTATTGCAAGTTGATATAAGCTGTAATCATATTATATAAATCTAATATGATTATACTAAATGAAGCGATCATATGCCTCCACACAAGTCTTACATCTTTTGTGTTCCATGATCTTCTCACATTTTGAGCAATTATTAGTCATATTCTAGGTTTGACATAGAGACGTCAAATTTTATTAAAAAAAAAACAAAATTTTCGCACTCAAAAATCATAATTCTCTTTAGACAATTGAAATAATCAAGATATTATAATAAAGATGGACATCTTTATGTTTATAATGATCTTCAACTTTATAGTTTAATCTTATTTCACACATAATGAAAACTATTCACATCATTATTGTCATTCCTAAAATTTTCAATTACTGAATGAATATTGATTTTGTCTTAAGATCAATTTCACACAATATAATGAAATGTTAATTGTTAATTGATTTATGTAGTAATCATCATTGACACGTGTAAATCTAGCATGTCATAGACTTCAAGATCAAAGCATGAGAACTCAATGTAGTTTTCGCTAGGAAGGATTCCTTCGCGAACAAAAAAATGCATCATTCAAATTCTCCGTAACTTTTCTCGCGGGACTCTTTTGCCATGTCACTTGTATCATGGCAAAATTTACTTGAAATCAAAATAATAGTGTACCTCTTATCAATCATTCAATCTCATTTCCTTCATCACAAAATTTTGATTATTATTTGTATTTTAAGTTTAACATTTATTTCATGAATATTTAACTAACTAGACTATTATTTAACATTTATTTTCATGAATCTTTAACTAACATTTATTTCATCCAAATGCATCTCCATTCATCTCCATCAAGTTATTCTGTATAGCTATTGTATATATTAAAATTATACCAGTGGTTTATTTTTTTAATATTTTTTTTGAATAAGAACCGTGTATACACCGGGTTTTAATACAATATAGAAACAAAAAGTTACTACTTCGTAATACTTTATCAAAGTTTTGATTAGTTAAAGGCAGATGCTATCGTTATAAGCGCGTAATACCTTAATTGACGGGGGTAGATGGCCCACCAAATCTTCTTTTTTGTAAGAAACTTGTCGTAGTATATATATGTATTCAAGTATGTACTTCGATCATGTGTCCTCTACTTGAAATGTTAGATTCTTTTTGGATCATTAATTAAACAAATACTATTAACAACCCTCAGACGTAGGGGTGTTCATAATATCCGAACCCGAATCCGCAATCCGAATAATCCGAAAATCCGATCCGAAAATATCCGAAAAATCAGATATCCGGATTTTCGGATATCCGAAAATCGGATATCCGATTTTTCGGATTCGGATATCGGATGGCACTTTTCAAAAAAATCGGATATTCGGATATCCGAAATTACATATACTTATTTTTAATATATATTTATATTATACTTTAGAACTCGTTTGTAACCCATAAATTTGCGAGAGTGAGACATGGATTAGCTGTCTAGAGATGTATCCATACTAGACCAAACTAATATATACAATAGTATAAGGTTTGAATACTAAATATGAGCAGATCTGAGCTCAATAGGTTTACTGCACTCTGCAGTTGCTGCATATTTGCATTGCATTCGGGCCACTCAAACATTAGACCAAACAAATAAGTTTACCATATTTTCATTTGGCCAAGCAAGACCAAACAAATAAATTTACTAATCTAAGATGCTCCATGTTTTACATTTATTCTTTGCCCACACACTTTAAACTTTAAAGAATGGTTAATTAATTGATTATGTTTAGCCGTCACAAAATAAATACATGCTAATCGGATCACTACTTCAATTATAAAGTACCTAATAATTTTTATGTTAATACATACGTTTACAAGTTCAACGACTTATTATCATAGTTAAAAAAAAAAAAAAATAAAGATTTCGGATATTCGGATAATCCGATATCCGAATCCGAAATTTCGGATATCCGAAAACCGGATATCCGAAATTTCGGATTCGGATATCGGATGGCCAAAACCACTATCCGAATTTTCGGATATCCGAAATTCGGATATCCGAATTTTCGGATATCCGGTTTTGAACACCCCTACTCAGAGGTGAGTTAGTGGGAAAATGTCTATCGTTTTCTCATAAGAAATCTCAAATTGAAACTTTATCGTAAAAGTAATTTTTACAGTGGCTAAAAAAATAATTAGTGGAAGTTTATTATAAATTTATAATAATAATTTAAAGTGGCTAAAACAATGTTTGATGTAGCGAAGTTTTTTGGTTAAATTATAGTATACGTTTAAGAAGAACAAAAGTTTGATATTAAAATATATCATTAGAAAACACGAAACACTGTTCACACCATTTTTTTTATTACTTAAGGGAACTTTTTTCTTTTCACACCTCTAGATATTTGTTAATTTGTAGGTAGGGTTTATCTCTCGATCCTTCCCATCTTCACCTACCCAAATTTACCCCATTTTCATACGTTTCCATCTCTGACATGTTCCCCATCGCAGCGTCCATCGTTGCCGCCATCGTTCATGATAAAATGAACAGAATAAACCTTACATGTTTAAAAATACAGTATCTGTTAACGTTATACCACATGAGGGAATTGACTTGCAATCTGCTTCATTAGATGAAACTCATGATTATAATTCAAGTAGTGGCTTATGTTGTGATTAGACAGTTAACAAACTCTACGCAGACCAATAATTTACATTTTGAAACACATATAATATTAATAATCGTAGTTAGCTTATAAGCAGTACCTAATAACATGATTTTTGTTTTTCCTTTTCTTTCTTCTTTTACGTAACTTTGTATTTTTCTTTCAAGTCTTATTTATCATGCGAGCTAATGTTTTGTGATTTTTTTAGTATGCAAGTAGATAACATATTACAAGACATAAGTAATATTAACATAGTGAATGATACTATTTATTATGCTATTATTTTTGATAAATTCACCTAAACATGTACCGAGTATTAACGAATTATACAATAAAACATGTTTATTCATATAGTGAATCTATCAAAAACAATAATAATTTTTTTTTTATTGGACGTGGGCAAAGGTAGCTACGGTTGAAGTTTATTTTTGAAGCTAGCTAAAACTAAAGCTTATAGTTGACTTTTAAATAGAAAAAAAAAAAAAAAAAAACTAGAGCTTATAGCTATAATCTATAGTTTCTATTAAAATTATATAATGATGATGTCATTATTAGACTAATTCTTTTGTTTAAAAAATCTAAAAACAAAAGGAAAAAATCTAAGCATTGTGGGTGATGTTATTAATCTAAATAATTTTGAATTATAATTAAATCTTATTAATGAATTATTAATATTAAATTTTATTAATAATTATTTTAATTATTAAAATTAAATAATTTTGAATTATTTTAATTAATTATTTTGAATTGAGTACGAGAAGGTATAAAAGTTAGGCAGAAGGAAACCAATTCTAAATTTATATTTTAATTTACACTTTTAAAATAAAATGACAACCAATATTATTAGGCTAATTATTTTGTTAAAAAAATCAAAAAACAAAAAGAAAAAATCTAAGCATGGTGTGTGATGTCATTAATCTAAATAATTTTGAATTAAATTTAAACCTTATTAATTAATTATTATTATTAAATCTTATTAATAATTATTTTAATTATTAAAATTAAATAATTTTGAATTATTTGAATTAATTATTTTGAATTGCATACGAGAAGGTATAAAAGCTAGGCAGAAAGAAACCATATCTAAATTTATATTTTAATTTACACTTTTAAAATAAAACAACAACAAATATTATCTCTTATGACAGCCAATATTATCTTCGATTGGGATACTTGGAAAGCTCATCCAAACCACTATTTATATCATTCCTAGTTTTTGCTTTATTGTAGTTGTACAGCTCGCGTTTTGGTTGCTCGCTTTGCAGCCATGTTTAGATAGTTCGTGTTTCGTGATTCATTGTTTAGTTTGTATCGTGTTTCTTCCCCTTTTTTGAGGGTGACATTTCTTGTTTCTTTTTCGTGTTTAATATATATTGTCGTTCAAAAAAAAATATTATCTCTTATGATTGAACGTGGATTGTTTAATATGCATTTTAAGTGTTTGATGAAATGTTCAGCTGATGAGTTTCTTATGAAATGTCCCGTTCTTATTGATTAAAAACGTTCCATATTAATTGATTTCGTTGCGAGGTTTTGACCTCTATATGAGACGCTTTTCAAAGACTGCATTCATTTTTAAACAAACCATAACCTTTATTTCATCAATAAAGGTTTAAAAAGCTTTACGTAGATTATCAAATAATGATAATCTAATATATCCTGTTTACACACGACCATTACATAATGGTTTACAATACAAATATGTTACAACAAAATAAGTTTCTTGAATGCAGTTTTTACACAATATCATACAAGCATGGACTCCAAATCTTGTCCTTATTTAAGTATGCGACAGCGGAAGCTCTTAATAATCACCTGAGAATAAACATGCTTAAAACGTCAACAAAAATGTTGGTGAGTTATAGGTTTAACCTATATATATCAAATCGTAACAATAGACCACAAGATTTCATATTTCAATACACATCCCATACATAGAGATAAAAATCATTCATATGGTGAACACCTGGTAACCGACAATAACAAGATGCATATATAAGAATATCCCCATCATTCCGGGACACCCTTCGGATATGATATAAATTTCGAAGTACTAAAGCATCCGGTACTTTGGATGGGGTTTGTTAGGCCCAATAGATCTATCTTTAGGATTCGCGTCAATTAGGGTGTCTGTTCCCTAATTCTTAGATTACCAGACTTAATAAAAAGGGGCATATTCGATTTCGATAATTCAACCATAGAATGTAGTTTCACGTACTTGTGTCTATTTTGTAAATCATTTATAAAACCTGCATGTATTCTCATCCCAAAAATATTAGATTTTAAAAGTGGGACTATAACTCACTTTCACAGATTTTTTACTTCGTCGGGAAGTAAGACTTGGCCACTGGTTGATTCACGAACCTATAACAATATATACATATATATCAAAGTATGTTCAAAATATATTTACAACACTTTTAATATATTTTGATGTTTTAAGTTTATTAAGTCAGCTGTCCTCGTTAGTAACCTACAACTAGTTGTCCACAGTTAGATGTACAGAAATAAATCGATAAATATTATCTTGAATCAATCCACGACCCAGTGTATACGTATCTCAGTATTGATCACAACTCAAACTATATATATTTTGGAATCAACCTCAACCCTGTATAGCTAACTCCAACATTCACATATAGAGTGTCTATGGTTGTTCCGAAATATATATAGATGTGTCGACATGATAGGTCGAAACATTGTATACGTGTCTATGGTATCTCAAGATTACATAATATATAATACAAGTTGATTAAGTTATGGTTGGAATAGATTTGTTACCAATTTTCACGTAGCTAAAATGAGAAAAATTATCCAATCTTGTTTTACCCATAACTTCTTCATTTTAAATCCGTTTTGAGTGAATCAAATTGCTATGGTTTCATATTGAACTCTATTTTATGAATCTAAAAAAAAAAAGTATAGGTTTCTAGTCGGAAAAATAAGTTACAAGTCGTTTTTGTAAAGGTAGTCATTTCAGTCGAAAGAACGACGTCTAGATGACCATTTTAGAAAACATACTTCCACTTTGAGTTTAACCATAATTTTTGGATATAGTTTCATGTTCATAATAAAAATCATTTTCTCAGAATAACAACTTTTAAATCAAAGTTTATCATAGTTTTTAATTAACTAACCCAAAACAGCCCGCGGTGTTACTACGACGGCGTAAATCCAGTTTTACGGTGTTTTTCGTGTTTCCAGGTTTTAAATAATTAAGTTAGCATATCATATAGATATAGAACATGTGTTTAGTTGATTTTAAAAGTCAAGTTAGAAGGATTAACTTTTGTTTGCGAACAAGTTTAGAATTAACTAAACTATGTTCTAGTGATTACAAGTTTAAACCTTCGAATAAGATAGCTTTATATGTATGAATCGAATGATGTTATGAACATCATTACTACCTTAAGTTCCTTGGATGAACCTACTGGAAAAGAGAAAAATGGATCTAGCTTCAATGGATCCTTGGATGGCTCAAAGTTCTTGAAGCAAAATCATGACACGAAAACAAGTTCAAGTAAGATCATCATTTGAAATAAGATTGTTATAGTTATAGAAATTGAACCAAAGTTTGAATATGATTATTACCTGGTATTAGAATGATAACCTACTGTAAGAAACAAAGATTTCTTGAGGTTGGATGATCACCTTACAAGATTGGAAGTGAGCTAGCAAACTTGAAAGTATTCTTGATTTTATGAAACTAGAACTTTTGGAATTTATGAAGAACACTTAGAACTTGAAGATAGAACTTGAGAGAGTTCAATTAGATGAAGAAAATTGAAGAATGAAAGTGTTTGTAGGTGTTTTTGGTCGTTGGTGTATGGATTAGATATAAAGGATATGTAATTTTGTTTTCATGTAAATAAGTCATGAATGATTACTCATATTTTTGTAATCTTATGAGATATTTCATGCTAGTTGCCAAATGATGGTTCCCACATGTGTTAGGTGACTCACATGGGCTGCTAAGAGCTGATCATTGGAGTGTATATACCAATAGTACATACATCTAAAAGCTGTGTATTGTACGAGTACGAATACGGGTGCATACGAGTAGAATTGTTGATGAAACTGAACGAGAATGTAATTGTAAGCATTTTTGTTAATTAGAAGTATTTTGATAAGTGTATTGAAGTCTTTCAAAAGTGTACAAATACATATTAAAACACTACATGTATATACATTTTAACTGAGTCGTTAAGTCATCGTTAGTCGTTACATGTAAGTGTTGTTTTGAAACCTTTAGGTTAACGATCTTGTTAAATGTTGTTAACCCAATGTTTATAATAACAAAAGAGATTTTAAATTATTATATTATCATGATATTATGATGTACGAATATCTCTTAATATGATATATATACATTAAATGTCGTTACAACGATAAACGTTACATATATGTCTCGTTTCAAAATCATTAAGTTAGTAGTCTTGTTTTTACATATGTAGTTCATTGTTAATATAATTAATGATATGTTTACTTATCATAATATCATGTTAACTATATATATAACCATATATATGTCATCATATAGTTTTTTTTTTTTTTTTTACAAGTTTTAACGTTCGTGAATCACCGGTCAACTTGGGTGGTCAATTGTCTATATGAAACATATTTCAATTAATCAAGTCTTAACAAGTTTGATTGCTTAACATGTTGGAAACATTTAATCATGTAAATATCAATCTCAATTAATATATATAAACATGGAAAAGTTCGGGTCACTACATCTTAGTCGGACTCTGTGGTTCCACGGGTCATTAAACTAAATGACTTTAGCATTTAAGTTCACTTAATAACAAAAACATATCATTAAACTGTTTCGTTTAAACAAACTCGTGGTTCCACAGGTCATTTCACTAGTTTTATCTAAAAAGGACATCATTTTAATAATATGTAAAATAATATAATAATGGAATGGATTTTTCAGTAATTTCTCATTTCACAAGCTCTAATTTTTTCTATAAGCTACTTGTGTAGGGATGACAATGGATTAGATATAGATCAGGAAATGACATATCCACATTCATATACATTAAAAAAAATTTCATTCATTTACATTCATATTTATGGCTTAAGCGAGTTAATAAATATTATTTAGATGCTTAAATATTTTTACAAAAGTACGTATGCACTTATAATGTGTACAAAATGATATTCTTATCGTTACATAATTTGTATTTATGATCAAAGTCAATGTGTTTTGTGCAATCAAAAGTTTGTATGATCAAAAATCATACTCCGTAGTACTTAATAGTTTATACAACAAAAAGTCATCATTCAAATATTGTATAAACAAAACTTAATAGATACTACGTAGTTTGTTAAATTTTTATGAACATCCAACTCAACCACACGAACTCCTCGCTCAATCCTTTCATCTCATGCATGTAAACTAGTTCACCAAAAATTAGTTATATAAAAAACATAAATGTGCAAACACATTCATTTGAACGTAGGTTAGGAGTCATTGACGGAGGTCGAACGTGATATCGTCATCCACTCACCCAATTATTTCCTTAGTACGAGTCATTACAATCCTACCGCATCTCAAGAGGAAACCCACACGACGAATCCATACGGGCATCGAGCGTGGTAAAACCCGTCGGGTGAGGCTCGAACGCAAGACGTCATGAAATGGGCAGATAACAGCAAGAAAAATTTTGCAGCGAGTAGGAGCCGAACCCCTGACCTTGTTAAATAGATACATAATACTATACATAGATCAAATTAGAAGACTAGTTTATTGTATTATCAAACATGAATATATATAGTTCAAACTAGAAAACCAGTTCAGTGTAACTTAAAATTTTATAAGGCCATTATAATTATAATTCTATTCTATTGTACATTTATATTACTTCGAATATTTTTTTTATATATTCAGCGTTAACTGATATATCGATTATAAATTGTTATTCACATCCTATCAACTAAATATCCATATCTATTTTTAATATTCACCTATTTAGTCCATCTCTATCCATCAAAATATATCGAATTAATGAATATTCATTGAATCTGATGTTTATAGCATCCATAACTGTGAGTAGGGGCGGAAGTAGTGTGGTGCAAGGGGTTCATATGACCCCAATGAATTATTAAATTTTAAGGTAAAATTTTGACTTTTCTCTTTTTGACCCCAACCCAAAATAGAAAATAGGTGTTTATTTTTTTATTTTGCCCCCTGTAACTGTGATTGTTGTTTACTTCAAATAAAAATAGCAGATGGTAGCCCCCAGCCCAAAACCCCTAGGCCATGATCTAATTAAAAGATATATTTATAATCCTATAGAGTTGGGCTTTAAAATACACCCGTATTATTTTACTTATAATTTTGTCTCTATGCGACTACACTTATTCAATTCAGTTACTAACTTCAAACAAAAATAAAAGCAAATGGTGGCGTGATTATTGTGAATGATTCTCTAGTCTCGACGGTCTTCAATTTTAGTGACCACTGCAACGGTTGAAAGATGCTTTTCGGCGACGAAAATTGTAAAATCAAATTTAAGCAATCTGGGGAGGAGTTTTTTAATGCTTGGGTAATTTGTGCGGTTGAAAGAGAAGTTCTTGCAAATGTTAAAGACAAAGATGTAATTCAAGTTTCAAAAAGATGCGTCACCGTAAAGGATAAGTGTAGTTTTGGGGACTTTTTAAACATATTTTGTGTAGTTTTTTGGGAGATATTCTTTTAGGAAATATTGTGTAGTTTTTTGGGTAGATTGTAATGTTAATGTGCAGTTTTTACGTTGTATATAAACTATCATTTGTTCAGAATTTAACGATGAAGTTAGTTTATCATGATATTTGTTGCAAATTTTTTGCCCCCAGTGATAAATATCTCTAGTTCCGCCACTGACTGTGAGGAGTTTAC
The DNA here is from genome assembly GCF_046630445.1 of Rutidosis leptorrhynchoides. Lineage (NCBI taxonomy): Eukaryota > Viridiplantae > Streptophyta > Magnoliopsida > Asterales > Asteraceae > Rutidosis > Rutidosis leptorrhynchoides. Next base: position 174,003,682 of record NC_092336.1, read on the forward strand.
TTTTTATGTCAATTTACAAAGATTAGCCTCATCTAGTTACTAAATACTTATAAAAAAATAATAAGTTTCAGTTTTCAGTTTTAAAAGTAACCTCCGGCTTCAGTTTCAACTTTTAACCATAAACTTCAGCTCTAGTTAGTTTTATCAAAACACATTCTAAGAGCTTATGATTCTTATAAATATTTCTTTATTCAATCAAACAAAACTTATACTGTAACTTAAAGTTTTTTTAAGCTGAAAGTTTCAGTTTCTATCTCTCGTAAGTCGGTTGTTCATTGATAATCCTTATATTACCATCGAACTATTGGTTGAGTGGTAAAAAGACTCAGTTGATTCTAGGCTCGTATCCTAGAAAAAAATAGGTGCATGTTCAAATCCGAGGGGGGGGAGTTTTCTCCAAAGGTTGTGTCTCTGGCAAGATTGAAAAAGACGTGAGACAAGGCCGAAACGTTAGCGACCTCAAAACGTCGCAACGGAAAAAGGGGTTGAAACGGATGTTGACTAACGTTGACTTATATATATATATATATATATATATATATATATATATATATATAAATAAATATAAAGTTGACCTTTTTTTTCCGTCTTTGACCGTTTTTTTCCGTCTTTGACCGTTTTTTAGCGTTGTTGATCGTTTTTTAAGCGTTGATCTTCTTTTTTGCCGTTTCAAGGCCCGTTGCAACGATACTAAGGCAAATCCGTTGCGGCGCCCGTTTCGGCCTTTTTTTTACAACACTGGTCTCTGGTATCCTTCACTCTGTGTGGGTCAAACAGTTAACGTAAAGCATTTCGGGTACGCTTTGCGTGATGGATGCGAGAAGTTTCTTTATAACAGGTGTGTGAGTGGCAAATGAGAGGATTATGTCAAAATTGTTAATCTAAAAAAAATAATAAAAAAAAAATTCTAAATTTTTAATTTTTAATGTTATGATTCTAGTCAACTATGAAAAAAGAGAGGTCAAATACCGCAATCGAGTTTTTGACTGACTATAGCCGGTTGCAACCGACGACTAAAGTCAACTCAGCTGCAGCAATCTCGATCATTAGTTCTCACACCCCAAAATTTATTTTATATATAAAAACCTAACAACCACCTTTCCCAAATTTCAACCGTGGAAAATAATTTCATTTCTGTATCTATAGATCTCACCGTCCGTTCATCAGCTAATTAGAGGTACATAATCAGCAATTAATTCACTTAATTCGCGTTCATAAGGTCTTAATCTATTACAGTAATTATGTATAGACTTACATATTGTTTTGTTACTATTTTTGCCTGATCGTTACTAATTTGATCTATCTGTTATAGTCTACGAATGAAGCTGCAAATTTTGTTCAGTGATTAGGCTTTTTTATGCTCGATCGCTTTAGTTTTAGCTGATTGATTTGCTATTTACTGTATATATATAGTATATATTATGTAAGTATGTATGTATGTTTTTAATGAGCTATATATGATTTATTTATTTGTGTATTTATTTGTAGTTAGAAATATGTTGCCTTAAAACTGTTGATTGTTTGTTAATTTTGATTTAGAGAATACAAAAAGTTAAATCTGTGTGCTTACTATGAATTCAGGTGTTTTTATGGTTGACTTTTGATTTGGTGTATACTTGAGATAGAAGTTTAGATGGTTATGGAGCCGAGAGACGACGAATATTCGGATTATGTAAACGGTTTTTCTTTGGATGATGAGACTATCATGCCGGTTTTCAGTCAGTCATCTGGTAGTGCAAATGGATTTAGGTTCAGAGATGAGCCTTTAGATTTAAGTTTTCTCGAAATTCCTAAATCGGTACCGAATTCTGCTCATTGTATGTCAGATATATCATCGTGCTTATCGTCCCAGTCAGATTCTCCCGATGAGTTTGCTGACTGTGTATTTAAGTACATAAATCAGATTCTCGTAGATGAAGATATCGAGGCTAAGCAGAGTATGTTTCATGATCCGTTAGCTCTGCAAGCAACTGAAAAAGAGTTTTATGAAGCCCTTGGTGAAAAATACCCTGCTCCTGCTTCAAATGTTGAAACAAATACCGAAAACTTTTTTAACGGTTTAAACGAGTATAGTAACTGTAGCACCAGTGGTAGCAACTTTACTGATTCTTACTGGGCGGGTCGTGACTCTCTTGAACCAAAATCGTCAACTATGCCAGCTCCTTCTCTTGAATACCCGATGTTGTCATCATTTGGTTCTACTACTAGTGCTACTAATGATCATTTTGGCACGTTAGACTCGATGATAAATACACACCTCGTTGAAAATATATTCACCGATAGCGAGTCTATCTTGCAGTTCAATAAAGGGATGGAAGAAGCTAGTAAATTCCTTCCTCCTATTAAACCTTTAGTTATCGATTTGGATCAATATAACTTGCCATCAAATTCAAAAGATATTGACTCAGAGTTTACCGTGAAGGACGAGTTTCTCGAGGCAGACAACTCGTCCAGTGGGCCCCGGGCAAGAAAATATCATCAAATGGAGGATAATGCTTATGTGGAAGAAAGGAGTAGTAAACAGTCTGCTGTTTATGTTGAAGAGGACGTGTTATCTGAAATGTTTGATAGAGTTGTTCTCTGTACAGATCCTGGTGGTCCATCGATGTCTGCTTGCGAAGAACCACCTAGAAATGTAACTAAAAAACTACAAAATGGACAAGCATATGGTAATAGTAGCGGTTGGATTACTCGTTCGTGGGGAGGTAGTTCAGGTGAACCGACAGATGTCAGGACTCTATTGGTCAACTGTGCGCAGTCAGTTGCTGTTAATGATCGTACGAAAGCTAATGAACAATTGAAACAAATAAGACAACATGCTTCTCCTACAGGTGATGCTCCACAAAGGTTAGCTCATATCTTTGCTACTGGTCTTGAGGCACGCTTAGCTGGCACTGGGTCCCAGCTTTACGCTACTAAAAGTGCCTTGACAATTTCAGCTGCTGAAAAGTTGAAAGCCTATCAAGTCTATCTTTCAGCTTGCCCTTTCAAGAAGATAGCTATCTTTTTCGCTAATAAAGTCATATATGAAGCAGCTTCAACAGCATCTACCCTTCATATTGTAGATTTTGGTATTGCATACGGGTTTCAGTGGCCTGTTCTTATTAAGCATCTTGCAGCGAGACCTGGTGGGCCACCTAAGTTAAGGATGACTGGAATTGAGTTCCCGAAACCTGGTTTTAGGCCTGCTGAAGGGGTAGAAGAAACAGGACGTCGTTTGGCTAACTATTGTGCAAAGTTTAATGTTCCTTTCGAGTATAATGCCATAGCAACTCAAAACTGGGAGACGGTTAGAATTGAAGATTTAAAACTTCAGAGAAACGAGTGTCTTGCTGTGAACACTCTGATTCGATTCAAAAACTTGCCTGATGACAACACAGTTATGGTGAATAGTCCACGTGATGGTGTTTTGAAGATGATTAGGGATATGAGACCGGATATTTTTGTTCAAACTGTGGTGAATGGGTCTTATAGTTCTCCATTTTTTGTTACTCGTTTTAAGGAGGCCCTTTTTCATTTCTCTTCCATGTTTGATATGTTTGATGCTACTTTAGACCGTAACGATGAGCAAAGATTGAATTTTGAAAAGGAGTTTTGTGGGCGTGAAGCTATGAATGTGATTGCGTGTGAAGGTGGTGAGAGGGTCGAAAGGCCCGAAACGTACAAGCAGTGGCAGGCCCGACTCTCGAAAGCTGGATTCAAGGTCAAACCCTTGAATTCGGAGCTGGTTTCTAAACTGAAGGCCAAAGTGAAAGCAGGGTATCATAAAGATTTTGTGTTTGATGAAGATGGTAAATGGGTGTTGCAGGGATGGAAAGGTCGTATTTTGCGTGCTAGTTCATGTTGGGTTCCAGCCTAAGAGTCTTATATTGTCGACTCCACATGTGGGCCAGGGGAATTCCTTTGGGCTCGTCTTTCATGGAGCTCTCCTGTGTGGAGTTTTTGGAACTTGACAAAAGGTATATATCGTTTCACATGGGGTCTGTGTCAAAATATGATTAACATTATTATATTATTTCAATTTCAATAGTAAGCTTATTTTTTGAAAATGATTACAGAGGTTTTATGCCTTGAAAACTCTACAGGCCAATTTTGATCATCTTGACCCATTTCTTTTAAGTTAAATTTCTTGTATAACTTTTTTGGCCTGTTAGAGGTAAAATGGAACCCATATCGGCCATGTCATATGGGTCGAATTTCCCTCCTCTACCAGACTATAATTATAATTATTGTACATAAATGATTTATAGTTTGTATGCCATTAGGAAAAGTCGGTACATGCAAATTATCTATATATCTAACACACAAAACACTGTAGCGCTATTCACCAACAGTAACCAGGGGTATTTCCGTCATTTCACCTTCCTTTTTTTTTTTTTTTGGTCTCCAACGATTATAGAAGCAACTTTCGTAAAAGAACCAACCCTTCAATGTTACCAAAAGATGTCGGAAAAAATTCTTTTTTACAAAAAAATCAACTAACTTTTTTTTTTCCTCAACAATAAAAGAGTCAATTCAATGCTACCAAAAGATGTCGAAAAACATTCTTTTTTACAAAATAGATCAACTAACTTTAAAAAAAAGGGAACGCTAAAAGAGACAACTTTCACAAAAGGAACAACCCTTCAATGTTAGATGTCGAAAAAAATTCTTTTTTACAAAATAGATCAAGACTTTTTTTTAAACTCGCATTCAAAATGGAGCCCCCGGCGCGAAGCGAGGGCTCCACAACTAGTTAGTACTATTTGAATAACTAAGTAAGCACCTTAAGTCACATTATAAAGCTCACATTTTTAGTCAATAAAGGTAACAAAATTATGTATCTCGATAGGCAAATCTTAAGTAGCGACTGTAGACTGTAGTGCTAATACCAATGAAACATTTGTTGGTACTAAGAGCACTGCTTAGATGCGTTTTTAGTTTGATGGTATCATAAATATCATATCATCATCAATTAATTACATAAAATAAGCTTAGAACTCTGTAGAACTAGAAGTGTCTGGTGGACGAAAGCTAGGTCATTTCGCATTCATCTTAAACACACATGAAGGAAAATTATGGCATTATCTTGTGACAGATTTTTCGGTTTTATCTAGTTAATCTTTAACGGCTAATTGATAAAGATAATTCTAAAAAGCTAACTGTATGATAAAACCGTTTACATGAGGATTAACTCGGTGGATTGTTATGTTGTCAGATGATCTACCGTAGTGGCTGGTTCTGTCCGAGATGGTCTTTTGTATAAGAAGGATGAACTGTAAGGACCAATTTTGTGAGCTACAAGTCATGCTCTATATCTTATACTTGTTTCAGGAGTTGGTTAATAATTTTTGATCACATTGTTATGGTATTTTACAATATATTGCCATAGGAATATTGTGCTAGTGTACTGGAATGTTGATGTAAGTTGTAACTGAAACTTTATGTGTAAGTAACCTCGGTATGACGCACCTTTAGATGTCTTGGTGTTTGCGTTTCCGTTTGCGTTTTGCATATCATCTAGGCTCCAACAGGTCTCTAATTTTGCATAGTTACTGAATGCTAATATGTATACAGGTGAAGTCAAAGACATAATCCTGTATAACCAGAATCGGAACTCGCTTGATCGTTATACATCCATAATTAGGGGCGGAACTAGCTTTAGGTTAAAAAATACATCCAGAGTGGTAGGTGCCGCGAGTGGATCGGTAAATTTTAAACTTAAAAGTTTTAGATTATTTTATTTTACCTGCAGACCAAAAACCTAAAATTTTGAATTGTTTTATTTTGTTTTCGGTGTTACGGATTTTGAATCCGCGAGCGTCCATAATAGCAGTAGCGAAACTACTTGGGGGCAGGGGGTGCCCGCCGCCACTGGATTTTTTTTTCAGTGTAAAAATTTTGGTTTTTCGACTTTGCCCCCAGTGTATTTTTTTCTCCCAAAATCTACATATTTTTCTCCAAAACTTTCAAATTTTGCCCAAAATTCTCAACTTTTGCCTCCAAACCTTCAAATTTTGCCCAAAACCTTCAACTTTTGCTTAAAAACCTTCATAATTTGCCTAAAAACTTCAAATTTTTGCCCCAAAACCTCTATATTTTCTCCCACAAAATTGCTACGGTTTTAATTTTTTTTTTTTGCCCCCGGTAAAAAAAATCTTAGTTCCGCCGATGCATAATAGTATCTTAGTATCAAAAAAATATAGTTGTTACGTTGATATTCAATTCTATTCATATGTATTATAATGGTGTGTCCTATCGTATACACGCATATAGGCATAATATTCGCATGAAATTGGCATCAGGAACACTGAGAATAACAGGTTTGGGAAACTGTCCGTCAAACGTTCTCCGCTGTGCAGGCTGCTTCCGTCATGCATAAGCCCTGAAGGCCGCCTAGCGCTTACGCCCTGACCGGAGAACGTTACATCTAGCGCATATTTCGGATCACAAATAACAGAACGTATCATCATCTGACACGTGTCCCCGAACAATCCGGTGGATCTATCACTATAAATAGACCCATTGGGTCGTCAATTTACACATTGAGACACTGACAACTTGTGAGCAGAGATTTCACCTTTCTCTCTCACATAGTACTTTCTCTCACTAGAAGTCATCCGGCTAACAGCTTAACGCTAAACGGACAAAAGATTGATTAAGCCACCCCACAAGTTTCTATACTTGTGAACCGGGTCTGCAGGGATTATTTCCCGAGAGTAAACATCAATCGGCAACATTCCCCCACTTTTAGCTAGATACTTCTAGTATTGTGTTGATACACTAAGCCTTACCTCATAAGGAAATAGGTGTTAACAATGGCGCCATCCACTAATGTCAAGAACACGCGGAACGGAAAAGGAACGAAAACAACTGAAGCTCCGTCCACAAACGTACTTGAAGCAGTCAACAATCCACTAACTGACGGCGTGATAACTTATCCGTTAATGCCTGAAGAAGATGTACCTGTTCCGCCACCGGAAGGTACGATTGAAGAAACAATAGCTGAAACTGCAGAAAGGCTTAAGCATTTGGCCACTAATTCAGGGAAAAGGCCAATAATCGAAGACACAGCAACCAAAAGTGCAGAAAAGCTTCAAAGTTTCGTTACTAATCCAGAGAAGCGACCATTGATGCAACCACGATGATGTATACCATTTACATCTATTCGACGGACGACGGATGTCAAAAACAAGCAAATCATGAAGAAGCAGTCTATGTCAAAATACAAGTTATCAAGATTACTGGACAAGTTTGGTAGTCTTATTGATGACTCTGAAGATGATAATGAGTTCAGCTATATTGGCATTGATTCAGAAGAAGAGAATGGTGAGAAGGAGGAGTTCATGTCTGAGAAGAAGGCAGCATTACTTTTAAACGGAATCCTTAAGCAAACAGCTTCGGCAAAATATAAGCAACGCTTAGCGCAGCCTGCCGTCCGCGCTGTGGCTGTAGATAATTTTTTCGCTCTAATCACTGGAGAATAAGCTACAAAACCACTAGCTATGGCAGAGTCCACTCAATGCTTCATTGATCGAATTGCTAACTATCCATTGCCCAGGAATCTTGGCATACCGGCAATTGGAGTTTATGATGGTACTACAGATCCTGAAGATTTTCTTACTATGTTTGAAGGTGCAATGAGTTGCAGCATTGGGATGACGAGGTAGCTTGTCATATGTTTCCAATGGTGTTGCAGAAAATGGCAAGGGAATGGTTTGCTAGCTTACCGTCAAGGAGTATTACAAGTTATTTGGATCTTCATGCGAAGTTTGTTATGCAGTATCAAAATCTTCGTAGCTGCACCTTGACACATCTTGATGCACATGAGATAACGATGCATCATAATGAGTCCTTGAGTAATTTCATGAAGAGATATACGCTTGAAGCACAAAAGATACCTGATTGCCCAGAGTCACAGCTAGTGTCTGGCTTTATTTTCTGCTTGGATCAGCGAAGGTTTAGTGCACTTGTTCATACGTTAAGGTATGACCTGCCGAAAACTCTGCACCAGGCATTGGAAGTTGCACAAAAGCATGTTCGAGCCGGAGAGCGAGGACCAAGCAAGTTTGATGGAAGCAGCAGCAGTACCAAACCACACAACGGAGGACGGTACTTTGATCGAAATCAAAGGAGAAATGACAGTTTCAATGGCGGATGGAGAGGCAATAATCATCCCAATGATTTTCATCACAACAGGAGGCCCCTAGAGAGACATCCATTGATAATGGCGTTAACCAAAACTCCCAAGGAGATTCTTTTTACTGAACCCATCCGGACTGCTTTCAATCCTCCAGCACCTATGGAGGAAAGAGATGGTTCAAGGAGTGAGCTATGGTGTGACTTTCATGAGGCATGGGGTCATGACATAGATAATTGCAAATCTTTGATGAGAGAAATCATTGCAAAGATCAAGGTAGAAGAGTTAAATCACTTGCTGTCAGGCAAACAATACAGGAGAAATGATCCTCGCAAGAAATTTGCATGGCAGAAAAATGATGGTGGAAGAGGTCGTCGGGGTGAGAACAGAAGAAGGGAAGAGCATGGCGGAAGAGATAACAGAAACCAGTACGGAGACCGGATAGCGGAGCGTGAACCAACTCCAGATGTGGTAATTAAGATGGTGTGATTTAATGACAGTTGTTATGAAGACGGTGAGTAGTCAAACAACAATGTGGACAGCTGGAGACATGCTCCAATCATCTTTCAACCAATTCAAAATTGGACTTTATCCGCCCAGCCAGTGGTCATATCAGCAGAAATTGCTAATAAGTTCATCAGCCGTATCTACACAGATACAGGCAGTGAGACTGACATCATTTATTGGCATTGTTTGAGAACTTTCCCAAGGCACGTGCAGGATAGGGCTAGACGGACAAGTCTGAAGGTTTCAGGATTGACAGGAGCACCGGTGAACGCCATGGGGCGAATTCGTTTGGAGGTTGTCATGGGAACATACCCATTGCTGAGGACTGAAACAATTGATTTCACTATTTTGGAAGGCACTTCTAGATTTAATGTCCTTTTGGAAGGACAGCATTGGCTAAATTTGGAGCAATTACATCCACCGCTCATGCAGAGATCAGATTTTCAACTCCTAACTGAATAGCTGCCATACATTCACAGTATGTGGCACCAACTAGGGAACGATCTACATTTGCAAATTTGCCAGAGGACAGAGCAAATCAGAGAAGACGTAATCGATTGTTCAGAGATGATGAAGTTCATGAGTTTTTTATACCATGATCAAGTGTTCAGCCCAGACAGCGCTAAGCGCTTGGCGTATGAAGAACAAATTTCAGCATTTTATGAAGAGCAAAGTTTATCATTTCACTCTACGTTATTGTAGTTATGCTACAATGCCTATGTTTACAACGACATACATCAAACTGTCATAATGTACTAATTAGGCCTGATCCACCTAAATTCATCATGATTTGTTTATGTACTGCTCACTATCAGTTAATAAAATTTTATCTTTTTCTTATGCAAAATGCTGCATGTGACAAATGTAAAACATTGCAAGCAATTAAATTTAACCAAGTTGGTGGTGGTGGAGTGGACAAGGGCCTACCCCTTTAACAAGGGGATCATGGGTTCAAATCCATGCACGCAATTAAAAACTCCATCTTGGCCACGGAGGTTCACCCGCGATGACTCCGGGCTGCCCGCAAAGCGGGTAGTCGCCCTGGGATATAGTCGACTCGCATAGCGAGGAGGAAACCCAGGCTAATCAAAAAAAAAAAAAAAACATTGCATTTATATCCTGCCCACAGAAGGGGAGTTTTTATACCTCCGATGGCGGATGCTCTTGTGTTGGCCAGCAAAAGGCACAAGGGATCGGCTAGAAAACGTTAAAGTTTTACTAGAACGCACCGAGGCAAAATGAAAAACTAGAAACTTGTCATGACAAATATTATAAAAACTTACTTCACAAAACGAATGAAGTTCTTACAATATATGAAGGCCAAAATATTTCACAACTCTTCCTCATAAACTTTATGACGGAAGGCGTATGGCGGAAAGGTTACTAATTCATAACCACTCTTCAAAAATACTTCATAACTATTCCTCATTAATTTCATGACGGAAAGCGTATAATGGACTTTAATGTCCTGCAAATTATTTGGAAGCATGATATTTGCAGAGTAAAATTTTAATATTTGATATGTTATTAATTCAGAAGAAATCAACAATGCAAGGCATCTTCATAAGAATTGCATCAAACACTTTTCAATATGTCTTATTCAGTTATGCAATACGCAATTATGCATAGAAAAATTATCATGTGCTTAGTGCACAAGCAGATTTATTTTAGCAAAAAACATCAAAGTATTTGGAATACACATCAAGATAAATATAATAACAAAAATAGCATGTATTTGTAGTATGACAAGCAAATAAGTTTATTACAGACATTGTTCAAAAATTGTTACAGAATTCATGTAAACTTCACACCAAGGACATCCTTGGCAGATGATTCCTCCCTACTACACACATCATCAAACACATCAATCTTCAGGTTTACCAGTTTGTCCTTTGTCTCATTGACTCTCTCCAGAGTTTCAGGAAGCATCAGATTAGCGATAGCAGGAGGAAGAGGCTGGTTTGGGGCAATGCGTTTGGCTACCTTGTTGGTAATATCAGATATGGTGAGGGTGACTATAGCATCAACATAATCATTGCAGGGAGTCCCTACAAGTTGAGATCCTAGAACCTTCGCTATTACACCCGGTATCCCATTCTTCAGCTCAGCAAAGTTACCTTCACCGGTCTCCGCCCTGCGGAGAAGTTCAACAGACTTTTCCTTTTCAGCATTCAGCTGATTCTCCAGATCACTAACCTTCAATCGCTCATCCTCAACATTCTTCCTTTCAGCTTCCACCACTCTATCCTTATCCTCTTGCAGAGTAACAGCAGCATCTTGAGCACTTTTCAACTCAACTATGTAGCGACCCGACCAAATCATGTTTGACGGCGCCGACTACTTAGGTCCCGTTACGTGGTCATAAGTCTTTATCATGACGTTTGACCAAAATATGTCGCATTTATTTCATAAGTAAAAGGATGTTTCAAGTTTACAAATGTAGTTCAAAAGACTAGTTACATTACAATGTTTAACGTACGAATGAAACCTATGCGACACAATTTAAAGTAGTCAAAAGACGCTCCAACTATGCATGTATACTCGACATCCAAGCTAGTATCAAAAAGAGTGCGGAAGCATGTATCAAGTAGCTTTCAAGGACCTGAGAAAACATATAGAAAACTGTCAACGAAAACGTTGGTGAAATCATAGGTGTTTTAGTAAACGTTGCATTTGAACCACAAGATTTAATATAATATGATTATCTAAATCATTCGTATTCCAAAGTTATTTGTTTCGCGGGCACCCAATTATCAAACTTAACTGTTTTGCACCCTTTGCGTAGTGTTAGAACATACACTAGACCCGGAAATATATTTCATCCGCTAACGGTAGCGAACCGTCCGAATGAGGCTCGTCAAGCCCATGTGATCACATAATATAAGTTCACGTTTACACCCTGCAAGTGTAACTAATGATAATTGAATTGAGGCTTTTTGTTCAAACCCGTACGTGGAATGTTCGTTTCCGTACTTGTGTTCAAAGTGTAAAAGTATGTAGTGTAAAACCGTATATGTTTCTCATCCCATGATTTAAAAGTATAAAAGTTGTTGAAAGATGGGACTATGATCTCACCTTGAGTGCACGTATGAAAAGTACTTCACAAAGTAACGTGTGCGAAGAATAATGCTAGTCTTGACCTAAACAAATAGGTCGTATCAATAACGGTAAACACGATAGGTCAAAGATGTTCAATTAGTCCTATGGCTCGTTACGACTCGATTATGTAGCATGTGAAATCAAATTGTCAAGTTTCATGCAAGATACAAGTATAGAAACAAGTTAGGAAGGTTGCATAATCATTTGGTTAAGTTTGACAAAAAGTCAAACTTTGGTCGGTCAAAGTCAACGAAAAAGTCAACACGTTCGGGTCGGGTCCCGAACTATTTTTCTGAGGTTTTTAATCATATATGAGCATGTTAGAACAAGTTACATGTGAATCGGAGGTGCGTAGCATAGCAAACATTATTCAAAAATCGACAAAGTTGGACAGACCACTTTGGCGCGCCGCGCGGGTATATGGCGCGCCGCGCCATTACCTGTGCAGAGAATTCTGACAGTTTTTAAGTTTTATGCACGAACCTAACTTCAACCAATCACCATTTATGACCCGCAAACAACCAAAGCATGTATCTTATATCATCGGAAAGGTATTTTGACAAGGAAAATAACTAAACACATTTCATCCATCACATTTACTTTTACAACAACCAAAATCACATTCAAAGTTCCTCATTAAATGCACTCAAGTTCATAAATGAAATTCGATGATTCGGCAACCAATTTATATGAATGATATGCCGTTTCGAAGGTGATCAAACATACAATACAACCTAACACTTACAAATAACATTTCATGTCATTCAAAGCATCAAAAGTTCATTTCAAGTTCATCAAACCCTAACCCAAATCCACCAAAACCAATAATCAAGTTTATGAAGTTTTCTAAAACAACCTACACATCAAATTGAAGCTAGTGCTACTAGTAACACATTTAATACTTGCACTTTACCATAACAACAACATTTAAGCAACCAAATTACCAAATCAAACACACCAAAGTTCATATTTAAGCTAGTTACTTCAAATAACGAAATCGAGCATATAAATCATATAATCATGTTAGACTTGAGCCATAGACACTAATTAACAAATTTATAAGTTAAAAACATCAAGAACACAAAATCTAGTATTTTTAGAAAGTTACCCAAACTTGATGAAATCGGTATGGAATCGAAGAGGAAGATGAGAGGATTCCGAATATGCAATTTGTTTAGATGGATGCTTGCTCGATTTGATTTAGATGATGATTCTTAAAATTGGAGAATTTAGAGAAAATATGGAAGTAGAAGAAGAAAAGGGAAATGAAAAAGAAAAGATGGGGGGTGGGGGTTGACTAGTCAAAGGCTAGTCACCTCTTTGGCATTTTGGCGAAACTAGTCCCTCAAGTTCGTTTGCGGGTGCGTGAAATACCTAGACGAGATATTTTTAAAACACGTATTAACCGGAGATGTTATAAACATATAATGGGATTTAAATAGTTAAACGAAAAAGTAAACGGAAAAAGGCGGGATGTTACATTACCTACTCCTTAAAAGAAATTTCGTCCCGAAATTTAAGTAGGCGTAGTAGTTGTTGTTTCTTCCTCGGGATCTTGCGTTTCCGGAGCCGTGAATAAATGAGGGTATTTCTTTTGCATTTGATCTTGCCTTTCCCAAGTAAACTCGGGTCCCCTTTTGGCGTTCCAACGGACTTTAACAATCGGAATTCGGCTTTGTTTCAATGTCTTGACGGAGGTGTCCACAATTTCAACCGGTACCTCCACAAAATGAAGTTTGTCATCAATAGTAAGTTCCTCGAGAGGGATGACGATATCGGGTTCGGCAAACACTTTTTCAAGTTAGATACATGGAAGGTAGGATGAACGGAGTTCAATTGAGGCGGAAGATCTAAACGATAAGCAACGGTTCCAATACGCTCCAAGATTTCGAAAGGACCAATATACCGCGGATTTAGCTTCCCGCGTTTCCCAAAACGGATTACACCTTTCCAAGGTGCGACTTTTAACATGACGCGGTCACCGACTTGAAATTCAAGGTCGTTGCGTCTTTTGTCGGTATAGCACTTTTGACGACTCCGGGCCGTCCGAAGCCTATCTCGGATTTGAACGATCTTTTCGGTGGTTTCGTGAATGAGTTCGGGTCCGGTGATTTGTACGTCGCCTACTTCGGCCCAACAAAGAGGAGAACGGCATTTTCGGCCATATAATGCTTCGAATGGGGCGGCTTTTATACTCGCGTGATAACTATTGTTGTAAGAGAACTCGGTGAGAGGTAAGTGCTTGTCCCAAGCTTTTCCAAAATCAACCACGCAAGCTCGTAACATGTCCTCTAAGGTTTGAATTGTACGTTCGCTTTGTCCATCGATTTGAGGATGATATGCGGTGCTCATGTCTAAACGCGTTCCCAACGCTTCTTGCAAGGTATGCCAAAATCTAGAAACAAAACGGCCATCTCGGTCGGAGATAATCGATAAAGGTACACCGTGTCGAGCTACGATCTCCTTTATGTAAAGTTGTACAAGTTTCTCCATTTTGTCGGTTTCTTTCATAGCGAGAAAGTGTGCGGATTTGGTGAGACGGTCAACAATAACCCAAATGGTATCATAACCGCCCGTCGTTTTTGGTAACTTGGTGATGAAGTCCATCGTTATTCTTTCCCACTTCCATTGCGGGATTTCGGGTTTTTGAAGTAACCCGAACGGTCTTTGGTGTTCGGCTTTGACTTTGGAACATGTCAAACACTTGGCAACATAAGTAGCTACGTCCCTTTTGATGTTCGGCCACCAATATTGTTCTTTAAGGTCGTGGTACATCTTATTGGCACCGGGGTGAATCGAGTATCGTGACTTATGGGCTTCATCTAAAATAAGGCTTCGTAGGTCCCCATAACTAGGCACCCAAATCCTTCCGGCGAAATATCGGAGTCCGGTCTCTCTAATTTCGAATCGAGAGATGAGAATGTTCAAGAGCTCGTGTGAAACGTTTTCATCCTTGAGAGCCTCATCTTGGGCTACCCGAATTTGGCTATTAAGGTTGGTGTGGATGGTGATGTTTAAGGCTCGGACACGAAGAGGCACCACTCTTTCTTTTCGACTTAAGGCATCGGCTACTACATTTGCCTTCCCGGGATGGTAACGAAGCTCACAATCGTAATCGTTTAAGGTTTCAATCCACCTTCGTTGTCTCATGTTTAGTTGCTTTTGGTCGAAGATGTGTTGGAGACTTTTGTGATCGGTAAAGATAGTACTCTTGGTTCCATAAAGATAGTGTCTCCACATTTTAAGTGCAAAGACAACGGCTCCGAGTTCGAGATCATGTGTCGTGTAGTTTCGTTCATGAATTTTGAGTTGTCGAGAAGCATAAGAAATGACTTTCGTTCGTTGCATCAACACACCCAAAACCATGTTTCGAGGCGTCGCAATACACAACAAAATCGTCATTGCCTTCGGGAAGTGACAAGATAGGAGCGGTGGTTAGCTTTGTTTTCAAGATTTGAAATGCGGATTCTTGTTCGGTCGCCCAATTGAATTTCTTTCCCTTGTGAGTTAAAGCGGTTAGAGGACGAGCAACCAAAGAGAAATCCTTGATGAATCTACGGTAGTATCCGGCGAGACCCAAGAATTGACGAATGTGAGTAGGAGTAGTGGGAGTCTCCCATTTACTAATGGCTTCGATTTTCGTTGGATCGACTTTAATACCTTGGTCACTTACAACATGACCAAGAAATTGAACTTCCTTCAACCAAAATTCACACTTGGAGAATTTGGCATAGAGTCGTTCTTGTCTTAAAAGTTCAAGCACGAGCCAGAGGTGTTCCTCGTGTTCTTCTCCGCTTTTAGAATAAACCAAAATATCATCGATGAACACGATAACAAATTTGTCAAGATACGGTTTGCACACGCGGTTCATAAGATCCATGAACACCGCCGGTGCGTTAGTGAGACCAAATGGCATTACAAGAAATTCATAACTACCATAACGAGTTCGGAAAGCGGTTTTGGAGACATCTTCCCCCTTAACCCTTAATTGATGATAACCCGAGCGGAGATCGATTTTTGAATATACACAAGACCCTTGTAGTTGATCAAAGAGGTCATCGATGCGAGGAAGAGGATATCGGTTTTTAACCGTCAATTTGTTTAGTTCACGATAATCAATGCACATTCGTAGGGATCCGTCTTTCTTTTTAACAAACAAAATCGGAGCGTCCCAAGGTGAATGGCTAGGTTGGATAAAACCACGATCAAGTAGTTCTTGGATTTGACTTTGCAATTCTTGCATCTCAGATGGAGCGAGTCTATAAGGTGCACGTGCTACGGGTGCGGCCCCCGGAATAAGATCGATTTGGAATTCAACCGGTCGATGAGGTGGAAGACCCGGCAATTCGTCGGGAAATACATCGAAATAGTCACTAACAATTGGCACATCATCGATGTGCTTCTCATCGGACTCGACTTTCTTAACGTGAGCAAGGATCCCAAAACAACCCTTACGGAGTAGTTTTCTAACTTTAATGCATGAAACGAGGTTGAGTCCGGTGCAACTCTTATCGCCATAGACGATCAAAGGTTCACCATTCTCGATAGGAATTCGGATTGCGTTAAGATCACAAAGGATGTGAGATTTCGTTTTGGCTAGCCAATTCATACCGATTATTACATCGAAACTTCCTAGTTCCATGGGTATCAAGTCAATTTCAAACTCATTACCCGAAATGTTTAACGTACACCCCCGGTAATATTTGTCGGCACTCAATAGTTTTTCGTTGGCCACTTCAATGGTATAAGTGGTATCTAGTGGAAGTGGTGGAGTATTAAAAGAATGAGTCAAAGTCTTGGATACAAAACTCTTATCGGCACCCGAATCGAATAAACAAGTAACATAAGTGTTGTTGAGGAGAAACGTACCCGTGACTAATTCATTGTCATCTCGGGCTTCCTCGGTGTTGATGTTGAAAGCTCGTCCGCGCGTGTTGGTGTTGGCTTTCTTCTTCGGACACGCATTTCTAAAATGACCTGTTTGGCCACATTCATAACAAGTACCCGATTTTGGTGCATTGGGCACCTTTTGAGCGACAGGAGCGGCACTTCTACAATCGTTGGCCACATGACCACCCCTTTGGCACCGGTGGCAAAATAGATTGCTACATTCACCATAGTGGTGTTTGTGGCATTTGTTGCAAAAGGGTTTATTTCCGCCATAACTTTTCTTGGCGTCGGAGGTGAAAGGCTTTTTGGTGAAGTTGTTGTTGTAGTTGTTGCTTGATTGGGGGGCTTCCCATTTTCTTTTGTTGCCGCCCGATTTATCCTCGGCCTTAGGTGCCGGAACTACGATTTCGTCAACCGTTTCGATCAATTGGCGGGCCATGTTCAAAGCTTGTTGTAGGTTAGCGGGTTTGGATGACATCACTCCTTGTTTGATGCTCTTTGGAAGACCATCCATATAGAGTTCAACCCTTTGAGATTCGGGGTTCACGAGGTTGGGACACATCAAGGATAGCTCGGCGTATCGTTGGTTGTAGGCCTTGAGATCGTTTCCGACCGCCTTTAAAGTTCTTAGCTCTTGTTCGAGCTTTCGGGTTTCTTCACGAGGGAAAAATTCGACGATCATTCTCTCTCTCAAATCGGCCCAAGAGAGGGCGTGAGCTTCATCGGTACCCACCGATTGTACATACGTGTTCCACCACGTGAGGGCGATACCGGCAAAGGTGTGGGTGGAATATTTGACTTTATCTTGGTCTCGACAACCGCTTATGCTAAAAACGGCTTCCGTTTGTTCGAACCATCGAGTGAGTACAACCGGTCCCCCGGTTCCATCAAAAGTGTGAGGTTTGCACCCCATGAAGGCTTTGTAGGAGCACCCTTCGCTTGAGTTACCGGCCCCTTGATTGTTGTTGTGGTTGTTGTTATTGTTGGAGGAGTGATCGGCCATGGCCGCTTCCACGGCGGTGGCTATCATTCGTTGTAGTGCTTGTTCGGGAGTCTCATGGCGTGGCACACGACGAGGAGGCATTGTTCCTTCAAAACACAAGAATACCGTTGATTAGTATTCTTAATAATACTAACCATGATATGGAATAAGGATGGAGAGAAATTTTTCCTTGACTCGCCTTAAATTCTTTATGTCATAATGTCGGAATGTTCATATGAGTCACCGTAATATAATCCCGGAAATTATATTACCCTAATTCATATGTGCATTCGACACTAATTCATATAGTCAAGGTGGCGCGTCAATTGAATCAAGTAACGTGAGATTAAGATTGAATAAGAATTAGATATGATAGACGAGTTCGAGTATAATGCACAAGTAGTCAAGTAATTTCTACTTCAAGTCTATATGCCGGTTGTAGTCTAGACTCACCAATGTACCCTGTGACTCGGGGTCGACACCAATGAACTCTAAATCCCTACAACCAACGCTCTGATACCATCTGTAGCGACCCGACCAAATCATGTTTGACGGCGCCGACTACTTAGGTCCCGTTACGTGGTCATAAGTCTTTATCATGACGTTTGACCAAAATATGTCGCATTTATTTCATAAGTAAAAGGATGTTTCAAGTTTACAAATGTAGTTCAAAAGACTAGTTACATTACAATGTTTAACGTACGAATGAAACCTATGCGACACAATTTAAAGTAGTCAAAAGACGCTCCAACTATGCATGTATACTCGACATCCAAGCAAGTATAAAAAAGAGTGCGGAAGCATGTATCAAGTAGCTTTCAAGGACCTGAGAAAACATATAGAAAACTGTCAACGAAAACGTTGGTGAAATCATAGGTGTTTTAGTAAACGTTGCATTTGAACCACAAGATTTAATATAATATGATTATCTAAATCATTCGCATTCCAAAGTTATTTGTTTCGCGGGCACCCAATTATCAAACTTAACTGTTTTGCACCCTTTGCGTAGTGTTAGAACATACACTAGACCCGAAAATATATTTCATCCGCTAACGGTAGCGAACCGTCCGAATGAGGCTCGTCAAGCCCATGTGATCACATAATATAAGTTCACGTTTACACCCTGCAAGTGTAACTAATGATAATTGAATTGAGGCTTTTTGTTCAAACCCGTACGTGGAATGTTCGTTTCCGTACTTGTGTTCAAAGTGTAAAAGTATGTAGTGTAAAACCGTATATGTTTCTCATCCCATGATTTAAAAGTATAAAAGTTGTTGAAAGATGGGACTATGATCTCACCTTGAGTGCACGTATGAAAAGTACTTCACAAAGTAACGTGTGCGAAGAATAATGCTAGTCTTGACCTAAACAAATAGGTCGTATCAATAACGGTAAACACGATAGGTCAAAGATGTTCAATTAGTCCTATGGCTCGTTACGACTCGATTATGTAGCATGTGAAATCAAATTGTCAAGTTTCATGCAAGATACAAGTATAGAAACAAGTTAGGAAGGTTGCATAATCATTTGGTTAAGTTTGACAAAAAGTCAAACTTTGGTCGGTCAAAGTCAACGAAAAAGTCAACACGTTCGGGTCGGGTCCCGAACTATTTTTCTGAGGTTTTTAATCATATATGAGCATGTTAGAACAAGTTACATGTGAATCGGAGGTGCGTAGCATAGCAAACATTATTCAAAAATCGACAAAGTTGGACAGACCACTTTGGCGCGCCGAGCGGGTATATGGCGCGCCGCGCCATTACCTGTGCAGAGAATTCTGGCAGTTTTTAAGTTTTATGCACGAACCTAACTTCAACCAATCACCATTTATGACCCGCAAATAACCAAAGCATGTATCTTATATCATCGGAAAGGTATTTTGACAAGGAAAACAACTAAACACATTTCATCCATCACATTTACTTTTACAACAACCAAAATCACATTCAAAGTTCCTCATTAAATGCACTCAAGTTCATAAATGAAATTCGATGATTCGGCAACCAATTTATATGAATGATATGCCGTTTCGAAGGTGATCAAACATATAATACAACCTAACACTTACAAATAACATTTCATGTCATTCAAAGCATCAAAAGTTCATTTCAAGTTCATCAAACCCTAACCCAAATCCACCAAAACCAATAATCAAGTTTATGAAGTTTTCTAAAACAACCTACACATCAAATTGAAGCTAGTGCTACTAGTAACACATTTAATACTTGCACTTTACCATAACAACAACATTTAAGCAACCAAATTACCAAATCAAACACACCAAAGTTCATATTTAAGCTAGTTACTTCAAATAACGAAATCGAGCATATAAATCATATAATCATGTTAGACTTGAGCCATAGACACTAATTAACAACTTTATAAGTTAAAAACATCAAGAACACAAAATCTAGTGATTTTAGAAAGTTACCCAAACTTGATGAAATCGGTATGGAATCGAAGAGGAAGATGAGAGGATTCCGAATATGCAATTTGT
This sequence comes from Rutidosis leptorrhynchoides, assembly GCF_046630445.1. Classification (NCBI taxonomy): domain Eukaryota; kingdom Viridiplantae; phylum Streptophyta; class Magnoliopsida; order Asterales; family Asteraceae; genus Rutidosis; species Rutidosis leptorrhynchoides. The sequence goes on from NC_092336.1 coordinate 174,023,776, forward strand.
TTAGATGGATGCTTGCTCGATTTGATTTAGATGATGATTCTTGAAATTGGAGAATTTAGAGAAAATATGGAAGTAGAAGAAGAAAAGGGAAATGAAAAAGAAAAGATGGGGGGTGGGGGTTGACTAGTCAAAGGCTAGTCACCTCTTTGACATTTTGGCAAAACTAGTCCCTCAAGTTCGTTTGCGGGTGCGTGAAATACCTAGACGAGATATTTTTAAAACACGTATTAACCGGAGATGTTATAAACATATAACGGGATTTAAATAGTTAAACGAAAAAGTAAACGGAAAAAAGCGGGATGTTACAAACTTCTCTAGCCTTTAACGCTTCTTGAGTGCTGGTCAAGGCACGTTCAGCCTCAATAGCTCTTTTGCGTGCATTTGCACCTTCAACCATTTCAGTACAGGCGAATGCAAGAATAGACTCTTGATGCTGCTGCAATTGAAGAGCATTCCTTAGATGATTCATGAACAACATAGCAGATGCAGCAGTTGACTGCCTAAGTTGTTCAGAACGGAGAGCGGCAAAGTGGGGATTTAGCTCAGGGATAGCACAACCTTGTAAAAGAAGAATGTTATGATCAAAATCAGCAATTCACATAAATAAATTGTTAGCACAAGTTGTTTTATCATTGGTACCTGAAGAAGAGTCAAAAGATCATTGCACTTAGTGGCAGGGTTATCAATAAACGCCTGCAGCGCGCCCAAATGAGCAGGAATTGATGGTACAGGAACATTTGATGATGTGACAGCAGGGATAGTGGTACTGGGAGGTGGAGAATGATAAGAAGAGTCGCCTTCCGGCCTCAACTCCTGAAATTCAGCTTCATTAAATGGGGTGAAATTCCGGTCAGGAGTCTTCAAAATTTCATCCTCTTGACTTTCGAGGTTCTCCACCGTCCTCTGCTCACCACCTTCAGCAGCCTTTCCTTGGCTATCATCAACAAAGAAAAATGGACTTTTCTAGCCTTTCAAGTTTGACACTTTATTAGTACCAACAAAATGTGTCTTTGGCTTGTTATCAATGGTAAGCCAATAGTGGCTAATCGTTCGAATTCTAAAGAGAGAAATAAAAACCTTAAGGCGTGGTTTTATATTGCTGGCATTGCAATACATCTTAAAAAGTATAATTTTTTGAAGGCCATGGGGATGGATTTGGCTCAGACAGGCTCTAAAATATCTAAGAGTGCGGATAAGAAATTTAGTAAGAGGAACACGGAGATTGCCGTGAGTAAGTTGTAAAGCATACAAAGTAATTTTTCCGGCAGGAGGTTTGTTGGCCGTTTGCCTATTAGTAGGAAGAATAGGGTTGTACTGATTAAGATGATGAAAAGATATTTTCAAGCCGTCAAAATGGCTCTCCGATAATGATGATGCTATCGTACTAACCTCAGGGAGGTCGGTTGTTTCTGAAGAAGAAAGCTCAACGTTCTCTTGGCCAGTACTCGATGTAATGTGGTGTGCAACAATTGTAATCGAAGGGGTCATCTTACTGAAGATTGTAGGGTTCCCGTTACAATTACAAATGACACTAAGACTCCTGCCACCAATTCAAATAGAACTGCCTTGGCCACTGTTACTTGTTATGGGTGTGGGAAACAGGGTCATTATAAGAGCCAGTGCCCGAATCCAGAGAAGAATAACGGACCTGCACGTGGAAGAGCATTTATTATTAATGCTAGAGAGGCGCGTGAAGACCCGGAGCTTGTTACGGGTACGTTTACCATTAATAACTTATCAGCATCTATTATATTTGATACTGGTGCCGATAGAAGTTATATGTGTAGAGACTTTTACGCTAAATTGAATTGTTCATCATTACCTCTAGATGCTAAGTACATGATTGAGTTAGCTAATGGTAAACTAATTAAAGCCGATAAAATTTGCCGTGATTGTAAAATAAATTTAGCCGGAGAAACGTTTAAAATTGATTTGATACCCGTAGAATTAGAAAGTTTTGATGTAATAGTCGGCATGGAATGGATGTCCAAAATAGGAGTTGAAGTTGTGTGTGCCAAGAAGGCAATTCGCATTCCTCGTAAGGATAAAACGCCGGTAATGATTTATGGAGAGAAGGGTAACTCAAAGCTAAAACTCATTAGCTGTTTGAAAGCCCAAAAGTGCTTGAAGAAAGGGTGCTATGCAATCTTAGCACATGTTAATAAAGTCGAAATGAAGGAAAAAGAGAAGAGCATCAACGACGTGCCTGTGGCAAGAGATTTTCCTGAAGTCTTTCCGGAAGAGTTGCCGGAATTACCTCCATTTAGATCTGTAGAATTTCAAATAGATCTAGTACCAGGAGCTGCACCAGTGGCTCGTGCTCCATACAGACTTGCACCATCTGAGATGAAAGAGTTACAAAGCCAGTTACAAGAATTACTGGACCGTGGTTTCATTCGACCAAGCACTTCACCGTGGGGAGCTCCGATTTTATTCGTCAAGAAGAAAGATGGATCCTTCCGAATGTGTATAGATTACCATGAATTAAATAAGTTAACTATCAAGAATCGGTATCCACTACCGAGAATTGACGACTTATTTGATCAACTGCAAGGATCATGTGTTTATTCGAAAATCGACCTAAGATCGGGCTATCATCAACTACGCGTCAAAGAAGAAGATATTCCGAAAACTGCTTTTCGGACACGCTACGGTCATTACGAATTTTTGGTCATGCCGTTTGGATTGACGAATGCGCCAGCTGTATTCATGGACCTCATGAATCGAGTTTGTAGTCCGTATTTAGATAAGTTTGTTATCGTTTTCATTGACGATATTCTCATCTATTCCAAAAATGAGCAAGAGCATGAGCAGCATTTAAGGTTGGTATTAGAATTGTTAAGAAAAGAACAGTTATATGCCAAATTTTCTAAATGTGCTTTTTGGTTGAAAGAAGTGCAATTTCTTGGCCACGTTGTTAGTAGCAAAGGAATTCAGGTTGATCCAGCTAAAATTGAGGCCATTGAAAAATGGGAGACTCCTAAGACACCAACGCAGATACATCAATTTTTGGGCCTAGCCGGTTATTATAGAAGGTTTATTCAAGAGTTTTCCCGAATAGCTAAACCATTGACAGCGTTAACACAAAAGGGAAGAAGTACGAATGGACCTCTGAGCAGGAGAGTGCATTTAAATTACTGAAGAAGAAGTTGACTACGGCGCCTATTTTATCGTTACCTGAAGGGAACGATGATTTTGAGATATATTGTGACGCTTCGCGACAAGGTTTTGGTTGCGTTCTTATGCAACGAAAGAAAGTTATTGCGTACGCATCCCGACAATTAAAGATTCACGAGCGAAATTATACGACGCATGATCTAGAATTGGGAGCAGTCGTGTTTGCATTGAAGATATGGAGACACTACTTATATGGGGTTAAATGCACTGTGTTTACCGATCATAAAAGCCTTCAACATATTTTCGATCAGAAACAGCTGAACATGAGGCAACGTAGATGGGTCGAGCTGATAAACGACTATGATTGTGAGATTCGTTATCATCCCGGGAAAGCGAATGTAGTGGCCGACGCTCTAAGCAGAAAGGAACGAGAGCCAATTCGAGTAAGAGCAATGAACATAAAAATTCGCATGAATCTCAACTCACAAATCAAAGAGGCTCAACGAGAAGCTCTTACTAAAGAAAACATAGGAAATGAAATAATGAAGACGTATGAGAAGCAACTCGTTATACGGGAAGATGGAATTCGATATTTTGCAAAACGTATTTGGGTACCAAAGTTGGGTGGATTAAGGAAGTTGATATTGAACGAGGCACATAAGACAAGATACTCGATACATCCTGGAGTTGGAAAGATGTATCAAGATCTTAAGACGCATTATTGGTGGCCTAATTTAAAGACAGACGTTGCAACATATGTCAGGGAATGTTTAACTTGTTCCAAAGTCAAAGCAGAACACCAGAAGCCGTCAGGGTTACTTCAACAACCAGAAATCCCAGAATGGAAGTGGGACGGTATTACCATGGATTTTATCACGAAGTTACCCAAGACTGCATGGGGTTATGACACCATTTGGGTAATAGTTGATCGTCTCACCAAATCTGCACATTTCTTGCCTATAAAAGAAACGGATAGAATGGAGAAACTATTACGATTATACATAAAGGAAATTGTTTCAAGGCATGGAATACCTATTTCCATTATATCCGATCGTGATAGTAGATTTACATCAAAGTTCTGGCAATCACTAAGGAGGCCCTGGGAACTCGTTTGGATATGAGCACCGCATATCATCCGCAAACTGACGGGCAGAGTGAAAGAACAATTCAGACTCTTGAAGACATGCTCAGGGCATGTGTGATCGATTTTGGAAACGAATGGGATAAATATCAACCATTAGCAGAATTCTCGTATAATAATAGTTATCATGCGAGCATTAAAGCTGCACCATTCGAAGCACTGTATGGAAGGAAGTGTAGATCCCCTATCTGTTGGAATGAAGTCGGAGATCGACGATTAACTGGTCCCGAGATCATATACGAAACTACTGAGAAGATAGTACAAATCAAGGAGAGATTGAAAACAGCCCGTAGTCGCCAAAAGAGCTACGCCGATGTCCGAAGGAAACCATTAGAGTTTCAGATCGGTGACATGGTTATGCTAAAGGTGTCACCTTGGAAAGGTGTAATACGTTTCGGCAAAAAGGGTAAACTGAACCCAAGGTATGTAGGCCCGTTCAAGATCATCGAACGCATTGGACCGGTAGCTTATCGACTCGAGTTACCACAACAACTCGCCGGAGTACATAATACGTTTCACGTTTCAAACCTTAAGAAGTGTCTTGCAAAGGAAGACCTCACCATTCCTCTTGAAGAAATCCAAGTCGACGAGAAACTACAATTCATAGAAGAACCAATCGAAATCATGGACCGTGAAGTTAAACAACTCAAGCAGAGCAACAAACCAATCGTTAAGGTTCGTTGGAATGCACGAAGGGGTCCCGAGTTTACTTGGGAACGAGAGGATCAGATGAAACAAAAGTACCCACATTTGTGTCCCGAGAACGCAAAATAGGTACAACTTTAAAATTTCGGGACGAAATTTATTTAACGGGTAGGTACTGTTACGACCCAGATTTTTCCGATCGTTTTATACATATGAGATTAATATTTACATAAATTAAACATTACCAACATGATAAGCAATCCAAATTGTTGAGTCTTGTGTTTTTGAAAAGAGTTTTACACAACGTTTGACCGTCCAATTTGACCGATGATATCATGAACTATATAACATACGATAATTATACGATTGTGTACATATACGTATTTATACATATTTAACATGACCTAAGGATGGTTTAACATATCATTGTGTACTAATAACAATGAGTTATAAGTATACTTTGAGACTACTAACTAAAGTTTTCAAAACGGTAATTATACGTAACGTTCTTTGATATATATACCTATAACCTATAATGCTTATACAAGTATCGTATAAATACGTATTTAATTACTTTTAAAGGGCTTAAATACATAAAACAATATAAGTATATTCACAAAAGATAGTTATATTTGAATTCTCGTTCCGTTTCCTCAAGATTTTTACACGTATACCTAGGGTATATGTAACCGTATTGTACGCAGCTTCTAGATGTATTTACTATTGGTATATACACCTTTAATCATTCATTCTTAGCAGCCATCTTAGAGTCAAAAACATGTGGAACCATTATTTATCAACTTGTATGACTAATGAGCTAAAAAAAAAAACTTAAGGATTTTTTTTTATATATAACAAGTAAATTCGTTTTTATGATTTCACCCCATTTTTTCATTCCATTTTCTCATACTTACACTCCAAATTCTCTCTCAAAATACTCCTAACATCATACTTGATCATCTCCAAGCATTTTCACCATCTTTTAGCTTCATAATCAAGGTAAAACTATGTTTAAACTTTGATTCAATTCATGTAAGTTATTTATCTTAAATCAAGATATAAACTTACTTACAACCTTTGTTTCTTTTCATGATTTCACTTTTTAATCTTCCAAGTCATCAAGAACAAGTTCATATCTTGTTTATTCAGTAACTTTCTTCATCATACTTGAGGTATAACCTTGGTTCATCATCTTGTTCAATTCATATATGACTATCTTACTACGAATATATATAACAACAAGAACATAGTTTGAATGATTTCAAACTTGTTCGCAAAATAAATAGATCCTTCTAACTTGACTTTTAAAACACTTCAAGACCTGTAATATATCATAATGATATGCTAACTTAACAAGATACGACTTGATTTTAGAAAGAACACCTTAAAACTGAATCTACGTCGTCGGAGTGCAACCGGGGGCTGTTTTGGGTTGGATAATTAAAAACCATCTTAAACTTTGAATTGGAAGTTTATATTCTGGAAAAATGATATTTCTTATGAATATGTTAATATATAAAAATCTCATGGTGTAACTCAAAGTGTAAGTATTTTTGTAAAAATGATCATCTAGATGTTGTTTTTACAACGAAAATGATCACTTTCATAAGATTCACCAAAGTTTGACCTATAACATGTGATTTCGAATGAAAACTAAGGTATTTATAGTTCATATTCATAAATAATGACTCGATCCAAGGAAGTGGCAAGTTGAACCAACAAAAACGGAGTTATATTGAAGAAACTACGGCTAAAACAAAATTGGGTATTCGAAGCTAGTTTAGCTACGAAATTAATTGGAGTAAAACTAAACTAATCATATCTTTGCTAATTAATATGATATTTCATATATATTTACTCATGATTTAATTCTACATATTTCAGGACCACCCGTAAACAACACGAGAAGATTAATCATAAGACCTCATGATTGTACGCAACACGTCATTTGACAACACGGTACTTTATGTACGCAACACGTCATTTGGCAACATGGTACCATGGGTCGAGATTAATTCCGATCAATACGAATACGATGGGGTCTTTATTTATTTTATTGAACAACTAATTGTGAACCACTAATATCGGACTGCTAACTACGGACAATTAGATATTAAAAGTATTATAAGTATACATGTAACGATTATTTGAAAAGAAAACATGTTGATATATTATATATGGTTAGGTTCGTGATATCTATCGGAGACCAAGTCGTATATCTTCAAGACAAAAGTGAGTATATAGTCCCACTTTTAAACTCTAAATATTTCGGGATGAGAATACATGCATTTTATGATTTACGTTATGGACACAAGTGATTAAAAATATATATTCTACGTTGAGTTGTACTACTGGCATACTTCCCTGTAACTTGGTAACTACTATTTACATGAGGTATTGTAAACGCGAATCCTGTTGATAGATCTATCGGGCCTGACAACCCCAATCGGACTGGACGACCAGTATTCAACGGTTGCACAGTACTTCGTTTCGGTGACTACACTTGGTACGGTGTAGTGAGATTTCATAATAAAGGGAATATGCGACGTTGATTAAATGTTAAGTATGGTTATCAAGTGCTCAACCACTTAGAATATTTTTATTAAAACGTTTGTGTATATGAAATCTTGTGGTCTATATTTATAACGCTGCTAGCATTAAACCTATATCTCACCAACTTTATGTTGACGTTTTAAGCATGTTTATTCTCAGGTGATAATTAAAAGCTTCCGCTGCATTATGCCGAATTTAAGCAAGATTTGAAGTATGCATATTTGTGTCAAAAATAAAACTGCATATCGGAAGATTTGTAATGTGAAATATGTTGGAAATCGTATTGTTATTATCAAATGTAAAGTTTGTAAATCTAAGATTATCACTAAATGATAATCATTATTATGCTGTTTGAACCTTCGATTATAATAAAGGTTATGGTTTGTATTATAAAAACGTATGCAGATTTTGAAAAATGTCACATATAGAGGTCAATACCTCGCAATGACACCAATGAGTACGTGACATTTATATTCGATATGAACGGGACGCTTCAGGTGGTATCAGAGCGTTGGTCTTAGAGAACCAGAAAATTTGTATTAGTGTGTCTTATCGAGTTTGTTAGGATGCATTAGTGAGTCTGGACTTTGAGAAGATAGTATGCATATAGTTAATATGTCCCATTGATTATTCTATTAATAATTTTAGACCTGCTCTGATACCAACGGTAAAGACCCGTCCTAATCCACCTGGACGAAGTCCTCAACATCTGGTCCCATTGCGAGGTACTGACCTAAATATGCCATGTACGACTTCATATAATTTCTTTAGAATGAGCAAATGCACAGCGGAAGATTTCTTTCATACCTGAGAATAAACATGCTTAAAAGTGTCAACCAAAAGGTTGGTGAGTTCATAGGTTTATCATGACAATCATTTTAGTATATTAATAGACCACAAGATTTCTGTTTATAAATATATGTACACTCGCATGTGTATAAAAGTACTCTATAAGTTGTAGGCACCCGGTAACAAGCCTTAACGTTCATGTTTTACCCTCTGAAGTACACCAAATCAGGTGTGTTTAAAATAACCTCGAAGTACTAAAGCATCCCATAGTCAGGATGGGGTTTGTCAGACCCAATAGATCTATCTTTAGGATTCGCGCCTACCGTACATAGACAAGTAGTTTAATGTTACAAGCTAAGGGTATATTTCTGGTTTAAACCCACATAGAATTAGTTTTAGTACTTGTGCCTATTTCGTAAAACATTTATAAAACAGCGCATGTATTCTCAGCCCAAAAATACACATTGCAAAAGCAATTAA